>NC_045437.1:118957713-119042562 GCF_002776525.5 Piliocolobus tephrosceles | reverse complement strand
TTTCACCGTGTTGACCAGGCTGGTCTCGAACTCCTGACCTCAGGTGATCCACCTGCCTCGGCCTCCCAAAGTGCTGGGATTACAGGTGTGAGCCACTGTGCCCAGCCTATCACCATCTTACAGATGATGAAATTAAGGCCCAGAGAGGTGACATGACTTGTCCAAGGTCACACAGGTGGTAAATGGTGGGGCTAGGATTCAATTGCAGCATCTGTCAAGACTCCCAAGCCCAGGTTCTTACTCATTCTGGTAGTTGGGTGAGGACCTGAGTAGGAAGGCTGCAAGTCCGGGTGTGAGCTGGCATCAGACCTGTGAGGTGTCTTAGCAGGGTGCCGGGTGCAGAGTGGGTGCCCCTCTGGATGCATGGTGGCCTGCCTTCCTCTGACTGAAGGCCAAGACTCCCAGGAAGATGGGGACTTTCCGTTCTTGCAGGGGTCTGGATTCTCCTTGGTTAATCAGTTCTTCCGGAAGCCTAACCACTTACTTCAGTCTTCTGTGCAGATAGATGCTCTCCAGCACTCACTTTGGGCTGGTCCCCCTTTCTGCCTGCCCTCATCCCACATCCCTGTGGTGGGTGGATCTGGCTCCTTGGAAAAAGGGGTTCCCTTTAGACAGCCCTGCCCTCTACCTCCCTTTCCACTCGCTGGCCTCGGCCAGCCCCCTGGGCCCAGCTCGAGAACAGACACTCACCCCTCTGCCAAGCACGGAGTGGGAAGGGAAGGGCTCTGCAGCCCCAGCCAGGAGTCCCAGCCAGGGAACAGATCAAGAGCGGATGGGATGATGGGGGCCACTGAGGGTCTGGGACTGAGGCATGAAGGCATGGGGACTTTGGGCTGGGGTGGGTTGAGGGGTGGCCAGGAGGTCGAGGGAGGAGCAGGGGGCTGCCTATCCCTGGCTCAGCCTGGGTGTGAAAGCCAGGAGTCTTTTAGTTGCAACTGGAGGGGGCACACAGTGGGAAATGGCCTCACTCCATTGCTCCTTAAAGGGGCCAGTCAGGCTTCTTAAAGGAGCAGCTCCTGGGCAGGGAGGGGTCCCAGGAGAGCTCAGCCTCTCAGCCCTGGGAGCAGAGCTTCCTTTCCATCAGGTAGTGAGTCCACCTACCATTGAGATGGCCCTGGTTTCCTGCCTCCTCGCCGTTACGGCATCTAGCAAGGCCTCCTTCCACTTGAGGGGGCTATGGCGTTGTGCCCCTCATCTGCCTTGGCCTGCATGTCCAGTCCTGGGCCTGGCCCAGAAGACAGCCTCAGTGACTACTGAGAAGTCGGTGATTTGGACCGGGCTGGAGCTGTGAGCTGAGACCCCAGAGTACAACCGGAGCTCTTCCCAGACCCAGGGTATGAGCTTGGTCCAAATGGATCCTGGCAGAGACAGGCACTCCCTGGCCAATCTGTTTCTGAACCTTGCCGTCTCCACTCCTCCCAAACTTTCCAGCCCCACAGCACATCTGACATCACTGATGTGCTTTTCCTGTGTGATAAATGGACACCGTAGCTTAGTATTTAGGGACCAGAGAGGCTGAGTTCAAATCCCTCCTCTGCCTATTCCTGGATGTTTCTGTTTCCTCTCTGCAAATGGAGCTATGAGTAATAACATATCATGGCATTGTTGAAAGGCTTAGATCATCTAATGCAGCTACAGTGATTAAAACAGGACCTGATCTCAAAGGGTGCAATAAACAGTAGCTCTTATTTTTACTACGAACGGCATGTGCAGAGGATACTATGCTTTTCTGTCAGCTCAGGAAACTGGGTAGCTGAGATGTAAATGACATGTCCAAGGTCACATAGAAAATACACAGCGGAGCCAGGATTTGAACTCAGGTCCAGCTGATCCAAAGCCTGCTTTCTTTGTGTCACCATGCACCACCTCCTTCCACATCTAGCCCTGGGAGTGTGTGATCGCTGGGGCTGGGGGCTGCTGAGTGCTGGGTTAGGGGATAGCATTTTACCAGGGTCCTGGGGGCTAGTGGCTGACCAGATCCATGCCCTCCTTTCCCTAGCCTAATGCTGCAGATATCAAGATGTCAAAAGGGGTGATGTCAGACAGTCATGCTGGGTGGGAATGGCTCTGAAAGTCTACAGCCCCTTCCCTTCCCCGCATGGAGCCTCAGCTTCCTCGCCTGTAGGTTGGGATGATCCGACAGAGGCGTTTTGAGTCTCAGCTGAGCTATAACTCGTGAGAAAGCTTTTCGGATACATAGCAGGCGAGGCCTCCCAGGTTGGAGGACAGGAAAGGAGCCCGTCTGAGTGGGGAAGGGAGCTGGCCGTGTCCACAGCTTCCAGCCCTCGGCCTCAGCCCCGGCCCACAGCTGGGCCTGGACTCCTGCTCGTGGCCGCCCCTCTCATGGGTCTGCGGGGATTTCTCTGCTCCAGGCTGACCCCTTCCTTGTGGAGGAGGCTTCTGTTGCTGGTTCGCTCTGCTGGGCCTGGGCTCTTCTCTGTGTTTGTGTGTGTGGGGGGGTTGGGGATAGGTGGGGGTCCCGTTGGATTCTGTAATGGAGGGATCCTGGCGCCCCTGTGGAGTCAGCCTGGCCGCCGCCGGCTCAGCCGTCCTTCCCAGCCGTCCTTCCCAGAGCCTCTGCAGCCCTTCTGGCTGCCGTTGCCTGCAGATTCCCGGCGAATGGTGCTCCTGAGACTGCTATGGGCCCAGGCTGCGTCATTCCCACCCTCCCTGAGCTCTGGGACCAGCTGGGCAGGGCTCCAGCCCTGGGAACTCCGCCTGCTGCTTTTTTCCCCTTCTTCTTCTAAATTTCACTGTATGATTCAATGAAATGTCCTCTGCTTCCCATTGCCTGGCTTGGCCAAGCTGACCTTGTAGCGTGGAGCAGAGAGCACTGGACTTGGAGCTCAGGTGCCGGCCTGCATTCTGCCTTGGATGTCTTGTGTGACTGCAGGAGAGTGCCTTTACCTCTGTGGGCCTCGGTTTTTCCATCTGTAAAATGGACAGGGAGGATGGTAGTGAGGGTGTGTCTAGCAACAGAAGAGGGGAGAGTGAGAACTGCCTTTGCACCCTCTCATGCCAGTCTCCTCGCTGTATGGTGGCCACTGTGTCTTCCTTCTTTGCAGAGATGTTTACCCAGCGGTCTAAGCCAGAACTTCCTTCTCTGCCCTCCCTGCCAAGCCAACTTACAGATCACTGGTCCCAGGGCCAGCTGTGGTAACCTTAGGTTGGAACTCACCCCTGGTTCCAAGAAGGTCCCGTCTAAGATGTGGGTCCACAGGCCCTTCCTTCACCACCCTCCCCACCCAGGCTAAAGGCTAAGGCACCCCCCACCAGGTGGGGCTTCACCACTAGAGGGCGCCCACCCCCCCATGATTAAAAAAACAAAACCCAAACTGCCTCCCCCAACTAAATTTAATCATTACAGCAATCATTGAGCATTTATTATGTGTCAGGTGCTGTACGAATCCCTACAACACCCCTAGAAGGTATATAGTGACATCATTCCCACTTAACAGATGACAAGACCGAGGTCTGGAGAAGTAAAATGACTCACCCAAGACCACCCAGCTGGTCAGTGACAGAGCTGGGACCACCATCCAGGTCTAAGCAGGGGGGTCCCAGGCCCAGTGCAGAGGCCCCATGGCATCCAGAGTCAGCCCCTGCAGTGGGGAGGATGGCTGGGATGGGAACTGAAGGTGGGGGCTAGGATTGATGAGATCAGAGACCACCAAAGCAAAAGTCTGTAAACCTTCACAAAATTTGGCAGCTTTTCAAAATAATGATAATGGTAGGTTACATCCACAGAGCGAGCACTCACCGTGTGGCAGACACAGTACCAAGAGTTCTATGTACACAATCTCCCCTAATACTAGGAACAACCCACACGGGGGTATGTTCCAGTATTATTTCCATTTTACAGATGGGGAGACTGAGGATCAGTGAGGTGAACTGTCTTGCCTGAGCTTACTCATTTGAACCCAGGTCTGGTTTGCCTCTGGAGCTTGTGACTTAACTTCTGCATTCTGCTGCTTTTCTTCCCTTAGAAGAATCTTATCCAGAATCTCAACATTTAAGAGATGAAAGTGGGTGGAAGCAGAGGAGGTGGGGGTACAGGAGCCTGAAGCTTTCCAGGCCACAGTTTGAAAAGCCCTGATCGAATGCACCCTCTCCAGGCCCCGGAGAGGAGCAGGGACTTGCCCACGGACCCAGAGCTGGTTAGGGGTAGAGCCCCAGACCACCACTTGCTCTCTCTATGGGTGCTACCTTGACTTTGAGATAAGGTCCAGGCCTTGGGTGACACAGGTAGATGCTTTAATCCTTGGCCTCAGCAACTGGGCAGAGAACCTCATATCCCTGATGAAGAGACTTCTGCCCTGACTGGAGACTCTAGGACATGTGGGCTGTCATAGGCAGCGGCAGCCAAGGGGTGGCTTGGGGTATGGATATATGGGTCCCCTAAATCTCCATCAGTCCTTCCCCCGAGCCATAGTAAACAAGAGACCCCTTTCTCACCTCTGGGCCATCCCAAACCCTCTCCCAGGTAGGATCCTGGGTCCTGGAGCAGCCTGTGGTCATGTGAGTTGAATCAACGGCCCCCTGGCTATGTGTCCAGCTTGGGAGCACTAAGGGGGGATATGGTCCCCATACTATGCGAAGTCCTGTTTCTGTGTAATGGAGTGAATTCCTACCCAGGTCCCACCTGAGATTCACCTTGTTCTTTTGTAGGAGTCGAATCTCTGCTATTGTCTGGCTTCTGCAGTGATGCTGGGGGAATTAAGTATAGCTGCAGTATGTGCAAGGCATACCCTGCAGTGGGGCAACACCATCAGATGGGTCCCGCTGGGACTGGGGACATGGGAACTAATAATGTGTGTGGAGCACTTAGTGGGGGCCAAGCCCAGGGCTCAGCATGATCACACTGAATCCGTACAGCAGCCCCGCAAGGCAGGCACTCTGGAGCTTGTGTCTTAACTTCCGCATTCTGCTGCTTCTCTTTCTTTAGAAGAATCGTATCTAGAATTTCAATATTTAAGAGATAAAAGTGGGTGGAAGCTGAGGAGGAGGGGCTACAGGAGCCTGAGAGTCCCCAAGGCCACAGTGCTTTCACCCCTCTATGAGGATGCATAAACAGAGCCTCAGAGAGGCTAAGTGGCATGTTCGGGGTCGTCCAGCTGCCAAGTGTTGCAGCTGGGATTTGAACCCTGGTTGGCTGGACTCAAAGGTCCCACATTGTTCTACTCTGCCCTGCTGGAGCACCTGTGTAGACTGTTAGATTGGTCCAGTGAAGCATGCCTGCTATTCACACCCTTGCGTAGTCCCTTTTGGGGTGACTTGTTCTGTAGCAGAGATAGGTCTTTAAAACAGTTCCTGGGAGGAGTCAATGAACAAGGCTGGGAGTGAGATTAGGAAACTGTTTTTTAGCTTCTTGCTCTTGAAAGATCAAGTCCCTGTGAGTCTGGAGCACTTCTGCAGGATTCCTCCCGAGCAGAAATGAAGGAGAAGGAAGGCTTGGCAGCGAGAGCTCAATGTTCATGTGTCTCTGCGTTTTCCGCCCCTCCTGGTCACATAGCTCCATTGCTATTCCCTTTCTTCTTTCCAATTAGGTGTGGCCATGTGCGTGATTTCTAGGTTGTGGAGTGTGGTGGAAGTCATTCATGCCACTTTGGGTCTGGCCCATAAATCCCTCCAATGAGCCCCCTTCTCTTTTCTTGCCCCTTGGCTGAGAGGACTCTGAGGGCCTGGAAGAGGATGGAAGCACAGGATGGAAGAGGCTTGGGCCCTGAGTGACTGCATGGAGGCTGCCTGGCCAGGAGCAACTGCATTGGACTGTGATGCGAAGGAGAAACGAGGTTTCATTGTGTAAAAGCCACTCGCTGAGGAGCCGGGACTACCTGTGCAGGGCCTAGTTTTCCCTAACTAATCCAGAGGGTAAGGAGAGGCCTTGCTGAGAACATGGGATGTGGGCCTTCCAGTGTCCAAGGGGAACTTGGATCAAGAGGGAGAGCAATGGCGCCACTATCCCTGGGTGCCGTAGATACTGAGTCCTGGCCTCCTGGGGGAAGAGGGGCCTTGAGGTGTTTTCTTGACAAATCATTTGTTGAGCACCAGCTCTGAGCCAGTGTCTGTCTCAGCGTAGAGAGGCAGACATGGTGAAGCTTTTCTTTCAAAGTGCTCACAGTGTGTTAGAGAGACAAAGGCAGCTCGGAGCAGGGGATGCCAACCTCGCAGGAGCCACAAGCTCCCCTGATACAGGGCAGGTAGGGAGGGTAAATTAGTGAGGGGACCAAGTGTGAGGCAATAGGGAATGGTGGGGATTGCGGTGAACTTCAGAGACACACCTGGCGGTGGTAGCAGCTTCCATCAGCTGCAGTCTCTTGTTGCCATGTGGGTCCATATTCCCACACTGGGTTCATGGGAAAATGGACCCTGTGTGGACAGAGCTTCTAGCTTTTTAAGTCAAATCAGAAATTTTGATATTTATGTGAATTCTCCTATTTTTCAAAACTTGAAAATTAACTTAAAACTAGTGTTAAAAATCTGAAAAAAAGAGCATCAACAGAAAAGTTAAAAATTAAAATTAAAAATTAAAAAAAAATTTGTTTTAAACAAAACAAAACAAAACAAAGCCGGCTGGGTGCGATGGCTCACGCCTGTAATTCCAACACTTTGGGAGGCCGAGGCAGGCTGATCACTTGAGGTCAGGAGTTCAAGACCAGCCTGGCCAACATGGCAAAACCTTGTCTCTACTAAAAATGAAAAAATTAGCTGGGTGTGGTGCTGGGCACCTGTAATCCCAACTACTTGGGAGGCTGTGACAGGAGAATCACTTGAACCCGAGTGACGGAGGTTTCAGTGAGCCGAGATTGTGCCACTACACTCCAGCCTGGGTGACAAGAGTAAACCAACCAAAATCCCCCTGGGGTTTTGGCTTACGACCTCTGTTATAATATGTTGTAAGGGGCTTGTGGAATGCTTGAGGCTGGGACTCTAACTCATCCTGGGAGGCTCTGCAGAAAGGGGAAACCTTACCTGAGACATGAAGGGCGAGGAGAGAGTAGGAAAGAGAAGAGGCAGAAGAGGAAAGCTGAATCGGACAGCAGAACAGCTTGAGCAAAGGCATGGAGGGCAGAGCTGCAGGCAATTTGCTTTTCTGAGTATCCCAGATGTATCATGGCACCTGTACTGCCCACACCCTCCTCATGGAAGCCATCTTAGGGGGCACCAAAGTAGGAGTCTTGGGTTTTGGGAGTAAAGGTACAGAGAGAGAAGGGATTCCTGAGAAACATATAAGGAAAATCCTTTGTCAAGGTGAAGTGCTAACAAACTCTAGGGACAGTTTATTTTCTCTCCAGCTTTAAGTTGAGTTTTGCTCTTTGCAGCATGATCCCTCTGTCATGGGCCAAAGCCCTGTTCTTGGGGTGCTTTGGGGAACGAAGAAGAGTGGGCTGTGTTCATGCCTGGGACAAGCAGGGTGGAGCGGGGCCAGCAGCCGGTGGCCAAGGTGACCAAGGTGGCAGAAGCGACCAGGGAACAGCTAGCTGACAGTGGGCTTGAGGAGCAGGAGACTGAACACAGAGGGAGGGTAGCACCGCTGGGGGATCTCCTGGGAAGCAGTGAGGAGGGTGCTGCAGGTCCTGCAGGTACCTGTGGGGCGGGGCTCGAGCGCTATATCTGCGGGTTGAAGGGAAGGGTGGCCCCAGCTGCCTCAGGGTCACACGTGATGAGATGGCATTTGGCTGGGCTGCCGGGAGGGCCCTGGACACAGTGTGGTGCCACAGAACCCCACTCCATGCCCTGGGCTCTTTCTCTGCCAAGGAAGGTGGCTGGTCCAGACTGAGATGGCAAGCCTTTCCATCTTAGGAGGCACTCTGGGCGGACTGGCTGTGGTTTTGGATACATATGAATTTCAGGCTGCACAGGGTTCAGCAAGAAAGAGTGCCTGAGATGGAATCAGCCTGCCAAGGTGCCGAGCTGGGGGACAGCGTCTATTCCTGCCTGTGGACAGCTCCACCTCCAAAGGAAGAGAAGTTGTCCTTGCTCTTGGGTTCTCCTGACCCAGCTTGTCCCTCCCTCCAAACCTGCAGATGTTTTCCCCTTAGAGGGTCTGATTGTGATCCTCCTTCTCTGGGACCTGGTATCCACGTCCATCAACGGGAAATGCTGACAGTGGTAAGCAAACCTGCCCTCCCCTATCTTGCAAGATGCTGTAGAGGTAAAATGACATCTGGGTTATGTGCTTCAATTCCTGTAAAAACTTGTTTATGAGATTAGACTTTACTCTGCAGTTTTAAGTATTGTGACTTGTGACTTCATCATGCACAGATAATACTTAACTTTCTCCACTCCAATTGAATAATTTAGTCTATTTTTTGTTTCTGTTTTTCTCTCACTTGGAACAGTATATTCGTTTTTCTCATATATTTAATGGTTTTATCTCACAATAATCTGTCCAGATAAATTCTTTTTTGAGACAAGATCTTGCTCTGTCACCTGGGCTGGAGTGCAGTGGTGCGATCACGGCCACTACAACCTCAACCTCCCAGGTTCAAGTGATCCTCCCACCTCAGCCTTCAGAGTAGCTGAGATTACAGGCATATGCCACCATGCCTGGCTAATTTCTGCATTTTTGGTAGAGATGGGGGTTTACCGTGTTTCCCAGGCTGGTCTTGAACTCCTGGGCTCAAGCAATCCTCCTGCCTCGGCCTCCCAAAGTGAATTTATTTTTAAAATATTATTATTTTTTCTGACTATAAGCAGAAAAATGCAAGTACATTGTAAACATTCCAAGGAAAATGCAGACTTGCAAAAGATAGAAGGCATCTTTAAAACTTCTCTTCCTTTGATATTAGTCTGATATCTTTGTCTTCTATGTCTATGTCTTCTATATTTCAAACCATCACATCAAAAGAACCACTGTCAAGAGCAGCACATATCTTTTCAGAATACTTAACAAAGTATTTGTCTACCTCCCTATTATGTATGTATGTATGTATGCTTATATGCACTGTAGACTTTTCTGCAACTTGCTTTAGCTTAGAGTCATCCCTCAGTATCCATGAGAGTTTGGTTCCAGGATCCCCGCAATACCATAATACAAGAATTCTCAAGTCTCAGTCAGCCTCGCGGGAACCTGTGGATACAAGAAATCAGCCCACAGGTTTGGCATCCACAGTTTGTTGAACCAAGGATGTGGAACCTGTAGATCTGGGAGCAGCCTTTTGTTTTGGACATCTTTCACTGCCACTGTTTTCTCCCATACCATATCATAATTTATTTAGTTAATTCTCTCTTGATTGTCATTTGTATTATTGTAAAATTCCTATTTTTGTGTGTTTGCCCCAGTTTTACTTTAGGATAAATTCTAGATGTGAACTTGCTGAATTATCTTCCAAAAATGTTGATTCAATTTATGTTCTCCCTAATAATATGTGTCAGGACCTGTTTTCTCATCTTGTTAGTACTCATATCACTCTTTTAAATGTTTACTAAAAGGTAGGGCAAAAAAAAAAAAAAAAGAGAGAAAATTCATCTTCTTGTTTAGGTATGGATTTTTATGATTATCAGTGAGGTGAAGAATCTTTTCATGTATTCAGTGGCCATTTGAAGTTCTCCATGTTGCATTTGAATGTCATTTCACACATCTGCTCTCAGTAGCATTGCTTTGGTATTGCTCCTAAATATCTGTGGAGAGTTTAGTACAGCATTTAAGGCATAGCAAAGGAATGAGTGAGTGATGAATGAATGAATGTATAAAAAAGAACAATCACAGCTTGGCATGGTGGCTCATGCCTGTAATCCCAACACTTTGGGAGACAAAGGCGGGCAGATCACTTGAGGTCAGGAGTTCATGACCAGCCTGGCCAACATGGTGAAATCCCATCTCTACTAAAAATACAATAATTAGCCCAATGTGGTTGCTGGCTGTAATCCCAGCTACTTGGGAGGCTGAGACAGGAGAATCACTTGAACCTGGGAAATGGAGATTGCAGTGAGCTGAGATTGAGCCACTGCACTCCAGCCTGGGCAACAGAGCAAGACTCTGTCTCAATACAAAAACAAAAATGAAAAAGCCCCACAACCGCTTCTGGTCTCAAAGATGGTACAGATGGTACTAGAGGTGAAGAAATTCCCCATTTGGTTTCATTGTTTAAAACAGAATCCCTTAGTCGGAATCAGCAATCACTAGGGAAATGCAAATCAAAATCACAATGAGATACTGCCGCACACTCATTAAGATGGCCACTGTCAAAAGAATATACAAAAAACAAACAAAAAACTTTCAGAAAATAAGAAATATTGGTGAGGATGAAAAAACCGGGAACACTTGTGTTGGTGGGAATGTAAAATGGTGCAGCTGCTACAGAAAACAATACACTGAGTTTTTCAAAAAAATTAAAAATAGCATTTTCATATGATTCTGCAATTCGTCTTCTGTGTATATACCCAAAAGAATGAAAAGCATGAATTCGAACAGATATTTGCACAGCCATGTTCGTGGCAGCTTTATTCACAATAGCCAAAAGGGGGATGTAACCCAAGCGTCCGTTGATGGATGAATAAACTGTGACCAACACCTACAATGGAATATTATTCAGGACTTAAAAAGGAAAGAAATCCTGACATATGCCACCACACAGGTGAACTTTGAAGATGTTATGCTAAATGAAATAAGCCAGTCAAAAGACAAATATTGCATGATTCCACGTATATGAGGCACCTAGAATAGTCATTTTTTCTTTTTTTTTGAGACGGAGTTTCGCTCTTGTTCCTGGACTGGAGTGCAGTAGCGTGATCTGGGCTTACTGCAACCTCCACCTCCTGGGTTCAAGTGATTCTCCTGCCTCAGCCTCCCTAGTAGCTGGGATTACAGGTGCCCACCACCACGCCTGGCTAATTTTTGCGTTTTTAGTGGAGACGGGGTTTCACCATGTTGATCAGGCTGGTATTGAACTCCTGACCTCAAGTGATGTGCCTGCCTCAGCTTCACAAAGTGCTGGGATTACAGGCATGAGCCATCGTGCCCAGCCTAGAATGGTCACATTTATCAAGACAGAAAATAAAGTGGTGGTTGGAGGGAGGGGTGAGTGGGGAGTTGCTGTTTAACAGATACGAGTTTCAGTTTTGCAAGATGAAAAGAGTTCTGGATATTGGCTGCACAACTATGTGAATGTATTTAACATTACTAAACTGTACTTAAAAAATGGTTGAGATGGTAACATTTTAATGTGCATTTTATCAAAATTTTTTGAAAAGCTGATTTCTTCCTGTGCCTGGCCAGGAGAAATGCCCTATTTGCAAGGAGGACCGGAGGCTTTCACATGAGTAAAGACCTGGCGCCAAGGTCCCCAGAACACCCCCCGCCCAACGTGAGAAGGTGGAACTCGGCACCATCGCACTGGAGCACGCATTCCCGCTTCACCCACCCAAGCGCTGTGGGGCAAATACTACAATTACGCATTTTGTAAGGAGAGATGTGTTTTGGAAGAATTTATCTGCAGAAATCATAGGGCTGGATATTTGGTGAGATTTCCCGAGAAAAGATAAAAAGAACAATAGCCCAGGTTAAATGCCAAATCCTCGGTCTGACGTCCGTCTCCAAGAATGACTGCCAAGTGCGCTCTGGGAAATGGGCCACACCCACTCGTGTTCCAGCCAATTAGAACATCCAGAGTCCAGACGAATTCAGCCAACCAGAACTCGGCATTCCTCTGGTGCAGATGCTCTTGATTTCTGCCAAGGACACAACTTTGGGCGCTGGGTTGGAGAAATGATTGTTGGCGGCACTTTCCAAGCATTACCAATTAATTGAAAATGCAAAGCCCACACAACTGCTAACATAGTAATTGACATTTATTGAGCACTTACACATCAAGCATGTTCAAACTGCCCTCAGAAAGGTGAAGTCGCCTGCCTGAGGCCACACAAATAAGTGTTGTGGGAGTTCTTACTCCTGATTGCCCTACTGCCTCTGTGACATAGTCACTGTCGTCACGGATACCGAGCAAAGGAATTTAGATTGTAGCCTGTACACAAAAACTCTTTGAGGTAAGGGTGAGTGCTATCACCACTTTATTTTACATAGCGATTGATAATAAAATAATAAGAGATCTGAAACATGTTTCCTGTTGGGAGAGAATTGGCAAAGGCAGAAAACGTGAATCTTGATCTTTCATTAAAAAAACAAAAACAAACCACGAAGCCACAAGCTAGACCACGTAATTATTTAAGAAATGCTCATTGAATGAATGAACTCGTGGGGGAGTAAGAAGCTACAGAGAGACCCATTGGAGAGCCACCGAGAGTGGCAGGTGACAGTGCACAGGAGGACCTGAGGGATGTTTGCTGATGCCCGAGTGAAAGGACAAAGGACTGTGCCGAAGGAGGATCTGAGGCAGAAGGATGTGAGCAGTGCTTGCAGGACAGGGAGAGTCAGGGGCTCCACATCCTTTGCTGTGTTGCAGTCAGCAGAGCATTCAGGGCCAGTTCTGGTGCTCTCTGGGTGGCCCCGTGCCCAGCACACAGAATTCCCACACTCACACACAGCACTGTCTGGTGGGAACACACAGACAAAACGTCCCAAGCTGGTAGAGCCCCACGCATAGCTGGCTGTGCCCATTATCCCAGATACACCCACATGCAGACAGCTCCACCTGCAAGCACACACACAACACACAACACACACATGCCTGCAAGCACACATACACAATACACACATGCCTGCAAGCACACACACACAACACACACATGCCTGTAAGCACACATACACAACACATACATGCCTGCAAGCACACATACACAACACACACGTCTGCAAGCACACATACACAACACACACATGCCTGCAAGCACATATACACAACACACATATGCCTGCAAGCACACACACACAACACACACATGCCTGCAAGCACACATACACAACACACACATGCCTGCAAGCACACATACACAACACACACATGCCTACAAGCACACACACACAACACACACATGCCTGCAAGCACACACACACAACACACACATGCCTGCAAGCACATATTATACAACACACACATGCCTGCAAGCACACATACACAATACACATATGTCTGCAAGCACATATGCACAACACAGATCACACACATGCCTGGGAGCACACACACACAATACACAACACACACACCTGTGAGCACACACACACAACACACACATTTCTTTGAGGGTCTTGTGGACTTCCTAAATGAGGAATTCTTTCCCTACATGATTTTTCGTTGTTGCTGGCTTGATCCCTCAATCACCCACTCACGTTTTTTGGGCACCTAAAGCATGCAGGCCCCATGCTAAAGCCTGGGACATGTCCTCAGGGGCCAGAGAGAGAGGCCTCAACTCAGGAATTAGGAGAACTCAGGTCAAGGGGGGAAATAGTATTGGGAAATCCACTGTGTTGCTAGTGGGCCTGTTTGGGAGAGCCTGTCAGAGAAGCTACGGGGAGCTGGCTCTGGTTCAGACATCTTCCAGGAACACAGAAAACAACCACATTTTACTAATTATAGCGAGGGAAAACACGCCGCGATTACAGCTAAATTACATTAAGACATAACTGGCTGGCTCGGCCGGCTCTATCTCTCCGGATCAGGTTTCAGCCAGGCTGGGTGGTGACACAGGCGGGGCAGGCTGGGGAGGCCTTGGCCGGGGGAGGGTCCCACAGCTTCTTTTCCTGTGGGGTCATGACCCTGGGGTGACAATGGGGCATCCCAGGGCCAGTTGCAGCTTATGTGACCAGCAGCTACCCCTCCCCACAAGGGGCTTCCCTGGGTCCCTGGGCTGGAACAAACTCTGCCCAGAGGGGCACTGAGTCATCCAGCCCCTCCTCTCCTTTCCCTCCCAGAACTGAGGATCAGAGAATTCAGGGCTGGAAGGAAGGTCTTGGGGCCAAAGTCTTGCTCTTTTGAAGGTAACTGAGTGGGTTGTTTTTTTAAATCCTCTCTCCTGTTGTGGCCACCAGCCCTGTCTTTTCCTTCCAGGCGCTGGTCTGCACCTGCCAAGAAGGGCTTGGTACCTGTTTGGGGCATGAGGGGGTTGAACTCTCCACCCCATTCTCTATGTAATTATTCCTAGAGGGGCCATGTCTGATTCATGCCCCACAGAGGAAGGAAGGAAGGAAAGGAGTGACAGAGGGAGGGAGGGGAAAAGGGAGGGTAGGAGTAGAAGGAAGGAAGGAGGCAAGGGCCGCCAGGGAGAGAGAAGGAGGAAGGAAGGTGGGGAGGGAGAGAGGCAGGCAGTAATTGATGTAGGGATGCCAGCTTATTCGGAAAGAGCACTTGCCGAATGCCAGGCGTTGCCATACAGTATCCCCTTGAATCTTCACAATGATCTTAAGGACAGGAACCCAATCTTAGGGTTCCATGGAGACTAGAGCTGCACACAAGGCAGGTCCTCATTCTCTTTTTCAATAATTCAATAATTCCTTGAGTGAGCAAGTATGTCAGTGAGGTAAGTAATACCACTATTTATAGATGGGGCAGTGACAGCTATGGGGGTGGGGTTCAAATCCACCTTTCCGGCCAGGCTCGGTGGCTCACACCTGTAATCCCAGCACTTTGAGAGGCCGAGGCAAGTGGATCACTTGAGGTCAAGAGTTCAAGATCAGCCTGGGTAACATGGTGAAACCTTATCTCTACTAAAAATACAAAAATCAGCTGGGTTTGGTGGTGCACGCCTATAATCCCTGCTACTCAGGAGGCCAAGGCATGAGAATTACTTGAACCCGGGAGGCGAAGGTTGCAGTGAGCTGAGATCACACCACTGCACTCCAGCTTGGGCGACAGAGCAAGACTTCAACTCAAAAAAAAAACAAAAAAAGATCCAGCATTCTTTGGCTCCAAGACTTGCTCACTCAGCTCTGCACCCAGGCTGCTCACCTTTAGGGAAGGTGGCCATTCCAGTGACCACATGGCCCCCAGATACGATGGGAGCTTGGTTCTCAGCATCCGACTTGTCCTGCTTGGCGTGGGATGCCAGGGTGCACTGAGGCCCGGTCCTACCTTTATTCTGCCAGCACTGTGCTTTACATGCACTATCTCATTTAACCCTCATGCCACAGGCTGGGTGGGGGGGTGGCTCTCAGTACCCTCATTTTTTGGATGAGGACTCTTGGGCTCAGAGAAGTAAAGTGGCTTGCCCAAGCTCACACAGCTGCCAGCTGGGGGTGCTGGGGTTCCCGTCCTGTATGCTGCACCTGGCTTTACACTGTCAGGCCCAAGCTTGTAGAATCCCTGAGGGGCCTGGTCTCTGGTCACCTCCTCAGGGCCAACCTAAAGGCTAAGGGCAGGGGGCAGGGTAGGAGGCCCTCTCCTCTCTGAGGAACCCTGCCAGGACTTCTCACTATGAGGACAGGGCTTGGCCAGGTCCCCAGGGCTCAGCTCAGGAAAAACACACCAGTCTGTGCCCAGTGCCTGTGGAGCTGGGTCCATCCCAGAATCAGGGGCAGCAGGTGGTGTGGCCACGGGCATGAGCAACAGCTGGGCTGTGGTGTGTTGGCCACTGTGTTCTGGCCCTTTGTGCCGGTGTTTACAGTCCACATTTTTAATAATCTGATGTTATGTTTGGCCCTGGATCCCTTCTGCAGAGCCTAACTAAGGCTTGCCTCCAAGATGGTCTTCTTGTTCCTTCCAACTCTTGCTCTGAAATGAACTGGGAAGAGAGACTCAGAGGGAGAGGGGGACTGGGAGGTAGAGGGAACTCCACCTGACATTTACAGAGTCCCTCCTGTGTGCCAAGTTCTTTTCTTATGTTAATTTTATTATTCTTACTATTTTTTGAGACAGAGTCTCGCTCTGTTGTGCAGGCTGGAGTGCAATGGGGCAATCTTGGCTAACTGAAACCTCCACCTCCCGGGTTCAAGCAATTCTCCTGCCTCGGCTTCCCAAGTAGTTGTGATTACAGGCTTGTGCTACCACACCCGGCTAATTTTTTGTATTTTTAGTAGAGACAGGGTTTCACCATGTTGGGCCAGGCTGGTCTCGAACTCCTGACCTCAGGTGATCCACCCACCTCAGCCTCCCAAAGTACTGGGATTACAGGCATGAGCCACCATGCCCAGCTACTTATGTTTGTTTTTATTTATTTGTTTGTTTACTTAGAGGCAGGGTCTCACTTTGTCAGCCAGGCTGGAGTACAGTAGCATGATCATAATGTGCTGTAACCTCAATCTCCCAGGCTCAGCAATTCTCCTGCCGCATCCTCCTGAGTAGCTGGAATCACAGGCACACGCCACCACACCTGGCTAATTAAAAAATGTGTTTTTTTAGAGATAGGGTCTTACTATGTTGCCCAGGCTGTTCTCAAACTCTTAGCCTCAAGCAATCCTCCCGTCTTAGCCTCCCAAAGTGTTGGGAGGTCCCATCATATCTGGGGGCCATAAGGTCACTGGAGTGGCCACGTTCCTTAGCATCCTGAGTCACCTAACCCAGCCTCTTCTCCTCCTCTTCCTCCTCCTCCTCCTCCTCCTTCTTCTTTTTATATTTATTATACTTTAAGTTCTGGGATACATGTACAGAACATGCAGGTTTGTTACATAGGTATATGCATGCCATGGTGGTTTGCTGCACCCATCAACTTGTCGTCTACGTTAGATATTTCTCCTAATGTTATCCCTCCCCTAGCTCCCCACCCCTTGTCTAAGTGCATTTCTCATGTTAGTTTTAGTTTTATTCTCTACCCCACAGCAATCCAGGATGAGGTGTTTTTTTCTACCCACTTTATGAATAAAACTGAGGCCCAAAGGCTAAAGCTGCCTGCCCAAGGCCACACATCCAGGTGTGGTGAGCCTGGGGCTTGGCCTCAGGCATGTCCAGCTCCAGAGTCTGAATGTTTCTCATGATGCATGTTGAGCTGGAGGGACAGCTGCGACCATGGCTCCCTTGTGAGGATTCATCCACTCTGCATCTTACATCTTTCCCAGGGGTACCATAAAACTCTCTTTCCAGATTTGGACAAAAACAGAGATGAATGGCTATTCTGGAAGCAGAAAAGTCCAGGCCTTGGGCTATCTCTTCTCTCCTGTCCCATTTGCATCTTTAGCACAGTCTGCCCAACCCCAGCCTGGGTGGCAGTGTAACTCAGCCATGAAGTTAAAGATGGGGTTTGTAGCCCACTCGCCTGCCAACCCTGTCATCCTCATGGCATCAAGGGTGGCAAGGCCAGGCCTATCTTTCTAGGAAAAGGTTCAGTGTGCAGTCAGGCCTGGCTAAAGCTATGCAAGGACCGCAATCTCAAGGCCCCCAGCTCCACCCCCTTTTTGTCTTGCTTCTCTCTGCTGTGGTGGCGTGAACAGTGAAATCAGATCCCAGCACCAGCACTTATTAGCTGTCTGGTTTGGCAAAAGTAATAATATTAACAATTTCACTGCATTAATTGTATTTCGGAGACATCACTGAGTACCTTTCATCCTTCTCTGACTGAATCCTCACAACAGCCACTTGAGGTAGTGAGGTGACTGTTCCCATCTCACAGGTGAGGGATTTGCCTGTAGCTGTACAGCCAGCAAGTGGCAGAGGCCACATTCCTAACTACCATGTCACTCAGCTGTTTATGACTGGCTCTGAACCTCAGTTTTCTTTCTGTAAACTTTCTCATTTTCTATCTGTAAAATGAGACTGCTAGTTTCAACCTCACAAAAGTAGCCTGGCAATGCAACAACAAAAATGCAGGTAAAGTGCTTAGGACATAAGAGATGCCTGAAAAATATTAGTTGCCTCAGTCTGTTAGTCATTCAACAAACGTTTACTGAGATAGATGAAGTCTTGCCCGCATGGAGCTTCCAGCCAAATGAGGAAGACAGTTGCCAAGCAAATCATGACACATAATTGAATTGATTGGATGATTTTAAACATGCCCTGGGCTGGCAGGGAGAAGTACAGGGTCAGGTAAGGCCTAGAAGTGGGTAAGGAAGATGCTTGGGGGAAACTGAGATTGGAAAGCCTTGGACCCCAATGGCATAAGGGAGGGCTTCTATCTAGGGCAGTGGGAGAGGTCCTCAGGGCTGAAGACCCCTGGATGCTTGAAGGGGCAGAGGAATCCTCCCCCTGTCTGCCCTGCAGCAGCTGGAAAACCCCTGGGTGGTCTGATTCCAGCGGCCCAACCTGGAGCTGATTGCCCATGGTAATATTCCTGACCCAGGTAAAAATGTGCCAGTTCTGCAGGCTAGTGTCATCTGCTGGGAAGCTGGCAGCTTGCTCAGCAGATGGGGGCACTTGTGTCTGAGGTCTATGGAGGCTGAGCCACAGCCTGTTCTGCCTTTTGTATCCTGGCTGTGTGGAGCCAGCCCAGCCCAGCCTTGCCAGTTGTTGAGCCAAGCGCAGCCAGAACTGCCAGTTCAAATCCCATCTCTCCTGCTTCTTCCTTATGAGTGAGCTCTCAGAGCCTCAGTGTATCTGCTCTGTGAAAAGGAGATCTTAATACCTACTCTCTGGTTGTTCTGAAGATTTAATAGAAGGTTGAATGTGAAGCTGGAATCAGTTAGCAGAGACTTTGTTAAAATCTGCAGAAAGCACATTAGTTGTCAGGCACAGTGCCAAGCACTTGACACACATTGGCTCATTTAATTCATACCAATAGTTCCTGAAGAAGGTGCTGGCATTATCCCTGTGTTACAGACGGGGAAACTAAGGCTCAAGAAAAATTCAAAAACTTGGCCAAGGTCACCAACAAGTGTTAGTGTTTATAAAGGGAGAATAAAACACATCAAGAAACTGCAAATGGGCCGGGCATGGTGGCTCACGCCTGTAATCCCAGCACTTTAGGAGGCCAAGGTGGATGGATCACTTGAAGTCAGGAATTCGAGACCAGCCTGGCCAACACAGTGAAACCCCGTTTCTACTAAAAATACAAAAATTAGCCCAGTGCGGTGGTGCACACCTGTAATCCCAGTTACTCGGGAGGCTGAGGCAGGAGAATCGCTTAAACCCGGGAGGTGGAGGTTCCAGTGAGCCAAGATCACACCACTGCACTCCAGCCTGGGTGACAGAGCAAGACTGTCTTAAAACAAAACAAGACAAAACAACGACGACAAAAGAAACTGCAAATGAATAAAACTCACAACTACAATTTCTCATCTACCCACTAGGTACCAGGCAATTTGTGTATGAACCTGGATCTATCTGCTTGAACAGTGAATTTTCTACTTTGGATCTAGGGCCTTTGTGGGTTGGTGGTAGGGAGTCCCGGGATACCAGCTTCAGTTGGCCCTGGCCTTGCAATCACAAAGAACTGTAGATGTGGGCTTTCGACAGCCTCTTCGATTCAGATTACACATGCTGTTAGGATTGCCAGATTTAGCAGATTAAAAATATGGGACATCAGGTTAAACTTAAATATCAGTTAAGCACCAAATAATTTTTTAGTATAGTATGAGTATGTCCCAAATGTTGCATGAGATATATTTATATGAAAGCATTATTCGTTGTTTATCTTAAAATAAGTTTAACTGGTCATCCTACATTTCATCTGGCCACCCTATATCCTGTCCCAGAATTACCTTGATGTGATTCATAGTAGATAATTTCACCTTGATAGAATTTGTCATGTTATCAAATTGTCTGGCCTGTAGTGCCCTATGGCTTGGTATCTTTCTTATTTTTTATTTTTTTGAGACAGAGTCTCGCTCTGTCGCCTGGGCTAGAGTCCAATGGCATGATCTTGGCTCACTGCAACCTCTGACTCCCGGGTTCAAGCAATTCTCCTGCCTCAGCCTCCCAAGTAGCTGGGCTTACAAGCACCTGCCACTACACCCTGCTTTTTTTTGCCACCACCAGGCTATTTTTTTTTTTTTTTTGTATTTATAGTAGAGATGGGGGTTTTGCCATGTTGGTCAGGCTGGTCTCGAACTCCAGACCTCAGGTGATCCATCTGCCTCTGTCTCCCAAAGTGCTGGGATTACAGGCATGAACTATCACACCCAGCCTGGACTGGTATCTCTAAAACGTCCTGAAATTGCCTTGGGAATATCTTACATTTTATGGGGGTTGAAAACCTTTAATTTGCTCAGAGCTAATATTTAAAACAGGCTGCTGTGTTTTGTAATTTTACTTTGACATTTTCGGTTGGCAAACTGTGGGTCTACAGGCTAAACCCAGTCCAAAATAAAATGTATTCATTTTAAAAAATGAAGTTTTATTGGAACACAGCTGTATTCATTCACTTACATATTATCTCTGGCTACTTTTGCATTACAGTGACACAGTTGAGTAGTCTTACCTACAAGTCCAAAATATTTACTCTCTGGCCCTTTATGGGAAGTTTGCCAGCTTCTCTGATGTGTTTACATCCATTGTTGTTGTTATTCATGTTGACAGAGCTTGCATTTGTAATCGGTATCTAATTTACAGATAGTCCTTGCATGTGGGAGTGGTGGAATGGGGTCTGGAGTTTGGGCCACACTGAGACGTCATTTCTCTGAGCATCATACCTGACGCACAGTGGGTGTCTGTGGGAATGAGTCCTCCCTTGCCTTTTTTTTTTTTTTTTTGAATACATATATATTTTATGTAATTAAATCGAGATAGGGTCTCAATTTGCCTAGGTTGGTCTTGAACTCCTGGGCTCAAGCAATCCTCCCACCTGGGCCTCCCAAGGTGTTGGAATTACAGGCATGAGCCACCACACCCCTCCTTCACGTTTTTATCAAATTCTTTCCACCTTTTTTTCTTGGAAAGAGAGCCCCCCCAGTCACCCCTCCTCCCTCCCATGGAGGTCTGCTCTGTAAATTCAAAGCAGGTTTTTGCTGCATTTTGAGCCTATCTGCTTTCTACAGATTTCACCTGTCTAAAAATAGTCACATGTATAATTCCTCGATTAAAGTCTTTAGCTTTTGGGAGAGGTCTGCACCCTGGTCTGGGCAGCCCTCTATCTCTCTGGTTGACAACCCCGTCTGCCTGCTAATTGGGGTGCAGAACTTGTGGAGTTCCCATCCCTGGGGCTCGGTGTTCAGCTGGGTTTAATCTCAGCGCTCCTTGGAGAAGGTCAGCATGCAGATTGGAAACAGGAGAAGTGCAGGTTCAGACAGCGGCATCTGGGAATTCACCCACTGCCTGATGCTTTACACCTGCCTCTCTTCCCCAGACCCAAGGAGATGGCCTGGGGTCACCTCTTCTGCTTGACTAGCTGAGAGGAGTCCTGCAATCTTAGAGCCAGCTTCCCAAGAAACCTGACCTAGGACATACTCTCTCTTAATATTTAAGTAAACTGTTGTCAAGAACTGTAAAAGGTCTGAGATTTTTATCCTAGTTGTATACAAGTTAACAAGTTAGCCTGCATTGTTTCATGGATCCTGGCAGAAGACACAAGATTCCAGGGTCAGAGACAAGGACACTCTTTTTTTTTTTCTTTTTTCTTTTTCTTTTTCTTTCTTTTTTTTTTTTAATACTTTAAGTTCTGGGATACATGTGCAGAATGTGCAGGTTTGTTGCATAGGTATACACGTGCCATGGTGGTTTGCTGCACCCATCAACCCAAGAGACAAGGACATTCTTATTCACAGTACTGCAGGCAGCATGAGCTTCATTGACAGGGATGATGTGGAGGGGTCCAGGTGGAGGCTGCACGTGCCATGGGTTTGTGTTACAGAGGAGAGACCCTGAGTTAGGGGAACCGAATCCTTTATAATGGTCAGGAAACTGACTTGACTTTTGCCCTGGAGAAGACTTTTTCTTTGTTATATCGGACATTTGACAAACCTACGCTTTGGTCTGAAGGGAGATACTATGGAGATCTTCCAGGGCTGTTCATAACATACAAACAACCTTGAAGTTACAGTGCCTCTGTTCCCAAGATGTGCAGAAAGTCAAGAGACTCAGCCGGGCGTGGTGGCTCATGCCTGTAATCCCAGCTACTCGGGAGGCTGAGGCAGGAGAATCACTTGAACCCAGGAGGCGGAGGATGCAGTGAGCCAAGATCATGCCATTACACTCCAGCCTGGGTGACAGAGCAAGACTCTGTCTCGAAAATAAAAAAAAAGGAAAGAAAATCAAGAGACTCACAGAGAATTGTCTACCAACAGCTGTCAATTTATTTTGCTTAATTGTTTTTGTATATAAAATAAACAGTGTTCACAATTGTCATTAATTATTGCAGGCTTTATGCTTGCAATGATACATTACCCTTTGACTGCCTGATAAAATATAAATCCCACAAGGCAATTTTCACTTCAAGTTACATTTAGAATTATTTCCTATGTAAATGTTCAGGGCCAGGAACATTGGCTCATGCCTGTAATCCCAGCACTTTGGGAAGCCAAGGTGGGAGGATCACTTGAGCACAGGAGTTTGAGGCTGCAGTGAGCTACGATTGCACCACTGCCCTCCACTCCAGCCTGAGTGAATAAAAAAAAAAAAAAAAAAATTAAAAACCCTAAAAGTAAATATTCAGAAATTAACAACATGCCTGAATGGTATGTCTTCTATGTATTGCTGACGTTGTTACAATGATTGGACGCCATGTGAAACCTATATGATTACATGACCTGTTCTCACCCACAGCTTAGGAATGCCAGAAATGACAGTGACATTAGCATTTGTCTATTTGCTTTCCAAAGCCCAGGACAAGGTTGAAGTCAAATAGCAGATTTTGGCTGAATTTGGAGGCTGAAGTTTGGGATGGTTAATTTTATGTGTAAACTTAACTGGGGTAAGTGTTGCCCAGAAAACTGGCGCAGCATTATTTCTGGGTGTGTTTGGAGGGGGTTCTGGAAAAAATTGGCATTTGAATCAGTAGATTGAGTAAAGAAGATCATCCTCTCCAATGCAAGTGAGCATCATTCAATCTGTTGAAGTTCTGAATAGAACAACAGAGTGAAGGAAGGGTGAAGACCACCTCCTCTGCTTGAGCTGAGACATCCGTCTCTTCTGCCCATGGACATCAGTGTATCTGGTACTTGGGTCTTTGAACTTGGACCAGGACTTACACCAGTGGTCCTGTTTCTTGAACCTTTGATTTCAGATGGGGACTTACCCTCCTGGCTTCTCTGCTTCTCATGCCTTTGGGCTTGGACTGGAACTACATGACCAGCTTTCCTGGGTCTCCGGCTTGCAACAGCAGATCATGAGACTTCCCCATCCCTATAGTCACATGAGCCAGTCCTTCATAATCATCTTTCTACATATCTACAGATATCTTCTTGGCTCTGTTTCTCTAGAAACAGAGATGTTCAATGCAAAATTGAACGTCTATGTGTTTTAAATTATAATACAGAATGGTATTAACTACTCCATTCAGAAAGAAGTGGTATGGAGAGGTGAGGGGTGACAAAGGGCTGCAGGAGTTGGATCACTTAACTCAGTCTCTGGTGACCCTGGATAAACTTCCTGAGAGAGATGAAATCTAAGGTTGGGACCTGAAGGAGGAGTAGGAGTTAGCTAGGTAGAGGTGAGGAAGAGTGTTTCAGGCTGAAGGACCAGCATGTGTGAAGGCTCAGAGGAGAGAGAAAGTGATGTCCGGTGTGTTCTGGAAACTGAAGTTCAGAGTGGCTGTAGCATAGCAAACAACCATTGTGTATGGGGTGTGTGTATGTATAAGGGGTGGAACAGAGCTGAGAGCGGTGGAAAATGGGGTGAAATAGAATATAGGGCTCAAGGTCATGGTGAATTGTGCAGCCTTGCAAAGGACTTGGGCTTCCTCCTGAATGTGGTGAGGGCCATGGCTGATTCCAGATTCTCATTTTCCTGCCTGCCCATTGGCCCTGCCTCTAGTTCTTTCCAGGCCTTGCCATTGCTGCCATCTCTGGGTTAGGCTGGTGGAACTGGTCGGCTCCTGGGCAGTGGTGACTAGAGCTTGGCTGTGAGTTATGCAGTGGTGGGCAATGGGGCATCTGGCCCACTTGCCCGTGCAGATCACTTTTGCCTTCAGGCCCTGCTCACATCCAATCCTGGGAGTGGCATTTCCTGCCAGGTTTCCTGACATTGTGACTTGGGGGTCTGAAGAACCCAGTTTATGATGGACAGTTCTGTTCCCATAGTCACTTGATGCCGTCTGGTCCCGCGCCTGTCTCTACCGGGGCCTGGCAGCCCTTCAGGGACTGTTTTTTAGATAGATGCCATTTGCTGCTGGAGATGGCATGTCCTTGCTCTAGAACTCTAGAAGTCTACATTTTAATTGTCCTACTGAGGTGTGCCCAAAAAATACAAGTGGCATGTTTTTCCTACCATGGACGCTTTCCTTTTTTTTTTTTTTTTTTTTAGACTGAGTCTCACTCTATAGCTCAGGCTAGAGTGCAGTGGCACGATCTCAGCTCACTGCAACCTCTGCCTCCTAGGCTCAAGTGATCCTCCCACCTCAGCCTCCTGGGTAGCTGAGATAAGAGGCACACGCCACCACGCCTGGCTAATTTTTTTTGTATTATTAGTAGAGACGGGGTTTCACCATGTTGGCCAGGCTGGTCTGGAACTCCTGACCTCAGTTGACCCACCTGCCTCTGCCTCCCAAAGTGATGGGATTACAGGCGTGAGCCACCACACCCTGCCCCTACCATGGCCACTTTCCAACAGCATAGCACAGACTGGGTTACAAGGCAGAGCTCCTTGCACTGCAGCCTGGGCCGCTTGCAGAGCCCTTTCCTGCTCTGGGTCCAACTCAAAGTTGGCCGTTTCCATGTCACTTGGTAAATGGATCAGAAAGAACACATTTCCAAGTGGAAAATATGTTGCCTCTGGAACCCAAAGGGCCTTACCAGACCTTCTGCTTCCTTCTCCATGGTGGGAGCTGCAAGATGCCATAAGTCGTTTTTTACTTTAGAGGGGGTTGACCCAGCATGCCCTGGCTTCCGGACTCTTGGAAACATCACTGACATGGTAGGTCGCTGAACCTTCGTATAGTTTCTCTCTTACTCTGTGAAGTATGTGTTTTTCTAAGGTCTCCAACATACTTGCCACTTCTTGTTTATCTGGCCTAATTAACATGCTACAGCTTTTTTTTTTTTTTTTTTTTTTTTTAGACAGTCTCACTCTGTCACCCAGGCTGGAGTGCAATGGTGCGATTTCAGCTCACGGCAACCTTCGCCTCCTGGGTTCAAGCGATTCTCCTGCCTTAGCCTCCCAAGTATGCTGTAGCTTTTCAACATCATGGGCTATTGTGGTATTTTACACGATGTCTAGATGGTCCACATCTTTTTGGAGTGCATTATGACAGAGGTTAGGAGAATTACCATAGCCCTGGAGAAAGATTGTTATCCATCCTCCGTGAATATAACTCTTTTTGGTCCTCTTTCGTAATAGTGATAGGAATGAATGCATTTGCCAACCCAGTGGCCACATGCCCAGTGCCTGTCGTGGTGCTAATTTGCTGTAGCCAAAAGGCCATATCCAATATGGCAGCTGCAACTGGAGCTACATGTTTAAGTTTGTGGTAGTCCCCTAGCATTGTCTTAGCAGGTCTGCCCCTCATCTGGCTGGGTCATGTTGTGATTAACCCTAGTTATTGGTCTGGCAGCCAGGAAGAAGATGAGGGTAGATTCTGAATGAGGTAGATCCTGTCTTTCGAAGTAGAGACCTCTGCATCATCTTCAGATAAGAGGGAAATGCCAGCCTTGAACAGGGAGTGGTAAGCCATGTCTGCACACTCATAGGGTTCAGGGAAATTCAGGTATTTAAGAGTTTTCAGTGCCTCCATCCAGATGTTCCCACATCCATCTTCTGAGTTCCACTCCATCCAAGCAGGACCATGACTCTGGCATAGCCGACTTGTTGGGGTTGAGAATTCAACCTCTGAAGCTCATTTTTTCATGAACTCTGGACCTGATGCTCAGGAGATGGGAATCTCTTCTTATGTTGCCAAGCAGAACATCTGGCTTTCACACTTCACCTTCAATTAGTAATTAAACACTGGCAGCCCTTTATTGTCTTTTCCACTGTATTGATGACACTTGGCAACAGTCATTTGATACCATTATCATTGTAAAGATATTTTCCCCAACCTCTCAAACATCTGAGGCTTTGCATCTGTGTGGCATCCCATCATAAATCATGGTTGGTAAAGTTTTAAGAGTTGTACCACTGCAGCAGGGCAGGGGGGAGTCCTCTGAAGGCGTGAGGAAAGCAGGGTGGGGTGGAGGGAGAAGTTGAACTGCTACACAGTGGAGACAAAGGCCTTGGCCAATTCCACGAGCGTCTCTGGAGCTGGGATGGCATCTCTAGGTTGTTTGAATGGAAGCGAGGAGACTAGTCACTGGACGTGGGCTGCCCCTGCGGAGGGGCATAGCCTTGAAGGAGGCAGCTTACCTTAGCTGAAGGCAATTCCTGGAGACAACTCTGCTATGTGCCATCATCACGTAATACTCCAGGCAGCTGGGAAATGAGTGCTTTGGTCTTGAAGAAAAATCTTAGGAAAATTAAGTGCAATTGAAAAAATTATGTCATTTCCCAGGCAATTCATGAAATCATTGTTGATCACATTTTCCCTAGTCGTCTAAGTGTTATCTGACCACCTTAGCATCCTTTAAACATTTTACAAAGGGCAATGCATACGCTTCATTTCAAACAGCTTTACTAGAGTGCATTGATACTGTGCTTGTACCTCATTCAGTACTCACTTTCATTCACACGACCTTTTGAGGCAGTTGGGTTTATCATGATTCCAGTTTTTTTGTTTTGTTTTGTTTTTTGAGACGGAGTTTCACTCTTGTTGCCCAGGCTGGAGTGCAGTGGCATGATCTCAGCTCACCGCAACCTCTGCCTCCCAGGTTCAAGCAATTCTCCTGCCTCAGCTTCCCTAGTAGCTGAGATTACAGGCAGGCACTACTACGCCCAGCTAATTTTGTATTTTTAGTAGACGGGGTTTCTTCATGTTGGTCAGGCTGATCTTGAACTCCCAACCTCAGGTGATCCACCCGCCTCGGCCTCCCACAGTGCTGGGATTACAGGTGCGAGCCACCATGCCGGGCCCATGATGCCAGTTTTATAGGTGAGGAAACGGAGGCGCAGAGAGATGAAGTTGGTGGGGCACATGCTCAAGTAGATCCTTCAGGTCTCTGAAGCTAAATTGTGCTTTTCCTTTTAGTCCTAGACTTCCCTCCAGAGGCAAAGCGGGGATTCTCAACACAGTTTGCCATGAAGAAACCAAGATACAGACAGGGGCAGAGGGGGCGAGCAGTGGAAGGGAAAACCAGGGCATTGTTGGGTTTGGAACCAGGGCTCTGCCTCCCAGGCCGGAGCCATGTCTCTCAGTGCTGGGTCCCTGAACGGGCTTGCGAGGCCCTGAAAGTGACAGTATGGTGGGCTGGGAGGCCAGTGGCCCCGGAGTCAGGAGGTCATCACCCTGCCCTGCCCTGACCTCAGTTTCTCACACCAACCAAGGGGTCACAGGGAAAGGGACTTTATGGCTGACGGGATTTATGGCAGAGACAACAGTTTGTTCTCTGAGCTGCCCTGCTCTGGCCTGAGCCACCCAGGGAGCAGTTTAACACACACTCCTGCAGCCCCCAAATGGGGTTTCCAGCTGGAGCTCCGGGGCCCACCCCTTAGCTGGAGCCTGAGATGACCCCTTTGCCCATCTGTGCAGGACAGGAGCCTATGGGGCTCGCCTGCTCCTGTGAACCTTCCATGAGCCCCGGATAAAGCAGGAGCAGCTTGGAGGACCCTCCCTGCTCCCCCTACAGAAGCTCGTTTATGGCCCTGAGGTCCCTCAATTCCAATAGGATTGTCACCTATGCTTTCCTACTAACTCAAGACTCTACCCTCAGTTCTCTATTCCTTAAGCTCCAGCCGCTCATGTCTGCCACCTGCTGAATGTCTCCCTGGGGATCCCACAGGAACTGCGAACCCCCAGGCCCAAACGTGAACTGCTCACTGCTTCCCCTTCTCCTCCCATCTCCTTGTTCTCAGGCAATGCTATCTCCACTTACCCGTTCTCTCAAGCCAGACGCAGGAGTCTTCCTTGACCCCATCATCTTCTTCTTTCTGTCACTACGTCCCGCCAGTGCCACTTTAACAATGCCAACCACATCTAGAGACTTCTTTCCATTTCCATCACACCCACCATGTTCCAAAGGGCCTTTGCTTCTAGAAACATTAATCAGAACATATCATTCCCTGGGTTAAACCACTTCAGTTTCTCCTCATTGCCCAGAGCTGTGCTTCTCAAGCTGAATGCCTGATGGCATCGGAGGGAGTACACAATGTCACAGGTAGATGTGAGGAATCTCTCTAAGTGCCAGTATTACCTGAGAATTTTGAGGAAAAGCCAACTTTTTTTTTTTTTTTGAGATGCAGTTTCACTCTTGTGGCCCAGGCTGGAGTGCAATGGTGCAGTCTCGGCTCACTGTAGTCTCCCAGGTTCAGGTGATTCTCCTGCCTCAGCCTCCCGAGTAGCTGGGATAATAGGCATGCGCCACTACACCAGGCTAATTTTTGTATTTTTAGTAGAGACGGGGTTTCTCCATGTTGGTTAGGATGGTCTTGAACTCCCGACCTCAGGTGATCCGCCCACCTCGGCCTCCCAAAGTGCTGGGATTAAAGGTGTGAGCCAGCCAATATTTTTATATTAAAACAAATGTAATATTCGATGAAGTCATATAAAAGTCCTCTAAAAGTTATGTTAATAATACAAAAACACTCAAGATTGATGAAGTTTGTATTGTGAATTTAAACATTCTGGTTTGTAATGATCATAAGCATTTAAACTTTAAACATTTTATTTTATTTTATTTTTGAGACAGAGTCTTGCGCTTGTCATCCAGGCTGGAGTGTAATGGTGCGATCTTGGCTTCACTGCAACCTCTGCCTCCCAGGTTCAAGTAATTCTCCTGCCTCAGCCTCCTGAGTAGCTGGGATTACAGATGCGTGCCACCACAACCAGGTAATTTTTCTGTTTTAGTAGAGACGGGGTTTCACCATGTTGGCTAGGCTGGTCTCGAACTCCTGACATCGTGATCTGCCTGCCTCGGCCTTCCAAAGTGCTGGGATTACAGGTGTGAACCACCGCACCAGGCCAACGTTGAGCCATTTTTTAAATCATGTTTTTAAATCATGTTTTAAATCATGTTAATGGCAAATTAACTTACCATTCGCCATTACTATTGCTATCAGTTTTATAGAGAACATTCTTGGTGATCATAGTGTCTCCCTTGCCAGGTAAGTATGACGTTCTTGGGCATGAGAGACTAAAAGCAGCTTTTATATGCAGAGGATCTTTATAAAACCTGAACCTGAAGATGTGTTTCAATCTTGCATAAAGTGTTTATGTTGGGCTTTTATATAACCTAATTAAACAATTTTTTTTTTTGAGACAGGATCTCACTCTGTTGTCCAGGCTGGAGTGCAGTGGTGTGATCATGGCTCACTGTAGCCTTGACCTCCCAGACTCAATTGGTCTTCCCATCTCAGCCTCTCTAGTAGCTGGGACTATAGGTGCACATCACCACACCCAGTTATTATTATTATTATTTGTGTTTTTTGTAGAGATGGGGTTTTGCCATGTTGCCCAGGCTGGTCTCGAACTCCTGGGCTCAAACGATCTGCTTGCCTTGGCCTCCCAGAGTGTTGGGATTTATAGGTGTAAGCCACTGTGCCTGACTTAAATTTTTTTTTTAACCAAAAAAAGAAACAGAATTAATAGGATGTGGGTATAGATATATAGATGCAGATAGATTTATTTTAAGGAATTGGCTTATGTGATTGTCGGGGCTGGTAAGTCCAAAATCTGCAGGGCAGACTGACAGGCTGGAGACCCATGGAAGAGTTGATGCTACAATTCTTCTAAACGGTCTAAAGACTGTCTGGAAAATTTCTTCTTTCTTGGGGGACCTCAGTCATTTTTTTCCTTAAGGCCTTTAACTGATTAGATCTGGCCCACTCACATTATGGAGGGTCATCTGCTTTACTCTAAGTCTACTGGTCTAAATGTTAAATTTTCTAAAAAATACTTTCACAGCAGCATCTAGACTGGTGTTTGACCAAAAATCTGGATAGTGCAATTTCATCAAGTTGAGACATGAAATTATCTATCACAGCCTGTGTGTCTTTGTATACATGGAATGTGGGTAGCTGGATAGCTGAACAGAGGGATGAATGGACAAGTGGGTAACTGGATATGTGGATGAGATGATGTATATAAATGATTGGTTATGTGTTTAGAGGCCTGATGAATGAATGAATGAATAAGTGAATGAATAGGTAGATGAATCATAGAGTGATTGGTTGTGTGAGTAGGTGAGTGGGCAGATAGGTAGAGAGGTGAATATATGTATTGGTGAGTGACTGGTTGAGTTGTAAACATGTGGGTGGACAGGATGATAAGGGTGGAATGTTGGTTGGATAGTTGGATGTTGTCTAGTAAGACCTGTGGTTGGATGAAGTGCTGATGGATGCACATATGCATGGACCAGTGGATGGCTGTGTGACTGGCGGAGTCTGAGTAATGAGTAAACAAGTGGACTGGCAGATAATTGAAAGGCTAAGTGTATTAGATGTAGGCAGGAATGGATGGCAGGGTGGGTGAATGAGTAGATCGGTGTGTGAATAGATGTATTGGGAATCTATAGATCTTTTTGGGAGTGAGAAATTGGGGAAATGCTAAAGTCGGCAAGTTTGTTTTATGGAAGAAAGAGTTAGTAGAAGAGAAGCAACATATCATGTACCCTTTATGTGATTGATAGATGTGCCTTATTTCTCTGAGCCTCCATTTCTTCATCTAAAAATAAAAGGGAAATCAAATACTATTTACCTGGCAGCGTGCTGTGAGGCTCAAGTGAGGTATGTGTGCAAGTGTCTGGTACGGTGCCTTAAATATTATTACATTCTTAAAAATGTCAGTTTTCTGCATTCCTTGGCCTCTCCTCTCCTTCTTCCTTGTCTGTAGGTGGCAGGTTATGTTTTATCGAGCGAAATCATACCAAGGTTTCCTCTGTGTCCCCCACCCCAGCTTTAATAGAAACACATCCCTGACATGGCTGGTGAAACCTCCTTGGGCCTACACTTGGGCATAGAATAGCCTCCTCCACCTCCCTCACCCCAAAAGGGACACCACTGCCTGACCCTCTTGCTTCAGCTGGGATGATTTCTTTGTCCTCAGTGGACTAGAGACAACATCTGGCCTGGCTACTGCTTCTCCTTGAATCTTCTCATGACAACTCAGACATGATGAGAAACACATTTGGTCTCCTTGGCAACACTTTCTCGCTGAGAGATCAGAGACATGTACAAGGCCACACACACACACACACACACACACACACACACATACACACACACATGAGGTTTGTACAGGGGACCTTCGTGGGGAGGAAGTTTGTGGCATAGCTTAGGAGTCTGAGAAACCTGGGTTTGAATCCTGGTTCTGCCATTTTGGGGCTGTATGATTCTGGAGATATCTCTCTCCTTTTCTGAGACTCAGTGCTCCTATCTGTGAAATGGGAATAATATGGCCCACCTCACAAGACCTTTGTTAGGAAGAATTCAAATAATTATGGACACAGTGTCTGGTACACAGCAGGCACTAAATAGTTACCAATCCCATTTGCACTGGAAGAAAAGCTTTTCTTGGAAAGAAAGACCCAAACTGTGTCACTTCAGGTTCCATCCAAGTATTTGGAGCCCTGGTGGGAGTAGTGAGAAGGAGAGGGATGTTGAGTAAGTTGACTGATTTATTTATTCACTTTTTTCTTTTTAAAAAATCAGCTTAACTGAAGTCTGATTCTATACCATAAATTGCATCCGCTTAAAATGAACAATTTGATGAGTTTCAACAGCTGCACGTGTCTACCCGTGCCACAATCAAGACATGGACGATTCCCAACGCCCCAAAGATTTCTTGTGCCGTTTCACGGTCCATCCCTCCCTCCAGTGCCACACCCAGGTAACCACCCTGCTGTCTGTCACTGTGGATTTGTTTGCATTTTCTGGAATTTTACATCAATGGAATCATATATTATATCATCTTCTGTGTCTGGCCTCTTTTTTACTTGGCTGAATCATTTGGGATTTATCCATGTGGTTGCATGCATCAGTAATTCATTCCTTTGTATTGCTAACTAGTATTCCATAGTACATGACCTTTTATTTCCCACTCATGTAGCTTTTAATTAATGTATTCACCCATTATTCAGCTACTTGCTTGTTCATGATTTACAATTTTGTTCATTCATTCATTCTTTCATTCATCCATTCCACAAATATTTACTGCGTGCTATCTCTATGCCGGATATTGCTTTGGTATAAGACCATAGCATATATATCTGTGTATATATAAATACATATATTTAATAAAGGTAGGTAGATAGATAGATAAAGATGTGTTTGCGTATATATATGTGTGTGTATACACACACACACACACACACCTTTATCTATCTATCTATCTGCCTTTATTAAAGGTGTTGGGGATAAAGCAGTAAACAAAGTAAAGAAGGTCCAGCATGGAAGGAGATTATAGTCTATTAGATATAAGCAAATAAATACATGACAAATTGTGATAAATGACATGAAGTGAGAGAAAGCAGATTTGGGGGGTGGATGATGCTCATGGAAGTGTGCTATTTTATATATAAAGTGGCAAGAGAGGGTGTCTTGGAGTAGCTCTGCTGATGAATGTACAGAAAGGGAAAGTGCAAAGATCTGGATGTAGGTAGATGTTGAGGATCTTGATGTAGGTGGGTGTTGAGGATATTCAAAGAGCGGCAAGTCTGGAAAAGGTCTGGATTGAAGATATAAATTTGGGAGTAGTGGGTGTGCAAAGGGTATATTTAAAGAAGCAAGACTGATGAGATCCATCTCCAAGGGAGTTGGTGTATGGCCAAGTCCACATCTGAGGGCAGAGCCCTGAGGCCCTCCTACATTTACGGGGCAACAGGATGGAGATCAACCAACCAGGCAGCTGGAAAAGAGTGGCCCAAGGGCAGGAGGGGAATAGGCAGAGCAGGGTCTGGGAGCTAAGCATGAAGCACGTTTCAAGAAGGAGGGAGGGGTCACCTGTGTCAAATGGATGCCGCTGGTGGATTGAGGAGGACAAGGGTTACAAACTGACAATGGGAGCTGACAGCTAGAGGTCTTGGGGTTACAGGAACGTGGTAGTGGTGGGAAGAGGGTAGTTGGAGTGGGTTCGAGACAATGGGAAGAGAGGAGGTGGAGAGAGTCAACGCAGACTCTTTTGAGGCATTTGACTGCAAGTGGAGAAGGAAAGTGGGGTGATGGGGATTTGGGGATAAAGGAAGTTTTAACATGGGAACTAGTTGCCATACTTTTATACTAATGAGATTAATTCAGCATTTACTCAAGGTTTCTCTTTTCAAGAATGGTGCTTTTTATTCGTTCTTACTTCTCATCCATTTCAATGCTTTTGTCCTTCCCCTTGCTGTTCAGAAACTGCTTTCTCTAGAGGGAGACCATGTTGAGTGGATCCCTAGAACCAGGCCAGAAAGGAAGAGGAACTGGGCAAGGGGAGACAGCATTTTCCTTATGCTTTTTGTTTTTTAGTTTTGAGACAGAGTATCATTCTGTTGGCCAGGCTGGAGTGCAGTGGTGTAGTCTCGGTTCACTGCAACCTCTGCCTCCCAGATTCAAGCAATTCCCCTGCCTCAGACCCCGGAGTAGCTGGGATTACAGATGCCTGCCACCATGCCTGGCTAATTTTTGTGTTTTTATTAGAGATGGGGTTTCACCATGTTGGCCAGCCTGGTCTTGAGCTCCTGACCTCGTGATGTGCCTGCCTCGGCCTCCCAAAGTGCTGGGATTACAGGCGTGAGCCACCACGCGTGGGGAGACATTTTCACCTGTCTGAGTGGCCCACCCTCCCTCACCTCAGAAAGGGCTGGACAAAGGAGGCCTGAGTCCTCTTCAGCTCCTGGCTGGATGGGGAAAAGCATCACCTCGGCTTCTCCCTCTGCTGAGAGAGGCGAGGAGGCCCGAGAGAGGGGAAGGGGCCAGGCAGGAGTGGTGCCCGCCAGTGGTGACTTGGCCGGCTCTAAGAATGAAGGGAGCCCGGCCCCTGCTCTGAGGTCCTCTCCCTGCCTGCTGGTCTCCAGCTGGCCCCTCCTCAGCCCCATTTCCACCAGCCTGTGGTCCTTGCAGACCGGGAGCGCTGGGACCAGCAGCCAGGAGCTTCTTTCTTTCCTTTGGAGGTTGCTTGGGAGGGCGAGTATGGAATCTGACAGATGTGAGTATGAATCTGGTTCCACAACAATTCAAGGGAAGACTAGGGTGGCCAACTTGTCCCTCTTTGGGACTTTCTTAGGTTTAGCACGGGAGGTCTCACATCCTGGGAAACTCCTCAGTCCTGGGGAAACCGGGTTGGGGGTCACCCTAGAAATGAACAGTGGATGAACCTCAGAGAAGGCAAGGAATGTGACTTCCTCGGGCTTCTGCAAAGTGATATGGCAGGGTGGGTATGGGCCCAGGTAGCAATCCTGGCTTCCCCACTGCCTAGCTGTGAGGCCTGGGTAACTGAACTTCTCTGCATCTCAGTGTCCCCATCCATAGAATGGAGAAAATACTAGCTCCTGTCTTTCAGGGTTGCTGTGAAGATTATACATAAAGCATTGAAAACTCCCTGGTTTATAGTAAGTACTCAATAGACATTAGCATTTAGTTATTATTTGTAACCTCAGTGCCCGTAATAGGTACCTGAGTACTTAGCAAATGTGTTTGTTTAATGAAACTGAATGAATGAGTGGCTCTGGTAAGAGGATATGTAAGATGCTAAGGTTAGCCCGAGGAAAGAGACACTGGTTCTATTCGTGGGAATCAGAGGCAGCTCCACAGAAAGAGGCTAATAATCAGGCTGGGTGCTACAGGTTGAGTAGGAGTTTTCTAGTGAGAGCTAGGACAGGGAATAGCTTGTGCTTGAGAGGGAATAGGCAGAGAGGTACGAGAGTGAATAAGTGCATGGCTTCTCTTTCACCCCAAGCACAAGCTGGTTTTAGACACAGCTCAGCAACTCCGTTATCAAAGAAATCAAATCTCGCAGGGTTTCTTTTCCTACACCCATGATTGTAAACATCCTTCAGCCCCCGCCCTGTCTACATTTTCAGTTCTGTATCCCAGCATCCAGCTTGGTCCCTAATACACAGTAGAGACTCAGTAAATATTTGTGGCTCGTCTGCTCTGTGCCTGCTGCTGTGCTATGTGCGTTATTGTGTTATCTTACTTTAATCTTTACTATTACCATCTTCCTTTTTGGGTTTTTTTTTTTTTTTTTTTTTTTTGGACGGTTTTTCACTTTTTCCCCGGGCTGGACAGCAGTGGCGCCATCTCAGCTCACTGCAAACTCCGCCTCCTGGGTTCAAGCGATTCTCCTGCCTCAGCCTCCCGAGTAGCTGGGATTACAGGTGCCCGCCACCACGCCCGGCTAATTTTTGTATTTTTGGTAGAGACAGAGTTTCACCATGTTGGTCAGGATGGTCTCGATCTCCTGACCTTGTGATCCGCACACCTCGGCTTCCCAAAGTGCTGAGATTGCAGGTGTTAGCCACCACGCCTGGTCACCATCTTCCATTTTAAAAATGAGAAAATTGAGGTACAAAATAAATGACTTGCTCAAGCAAGCCCCAAGAGTTAGCAAGAGAAAGAACTGGCATTCAAACCAGCAAGTCTCACTCCAGATTAAGCTTCTAACCATTCCCTTACATGTTTCTTTAGTTCTTGGCAAATGGTACCTCTGGCTACAGTTCCAAGAACGGGAGGAGGTTGATTGAAGTCTCTAGGATCTCCACTTCTTCTGGGGTGGGAGGTAACCCAGTAAAACTCGACTCAATAGACGGGTCATGGGCTTCTGCCTCACAAGGTAAGTTCTCATCGGTGAGGTCAGGGCATGGACTGTGGAGCTCAGGTCTTGGCTCCATGCTTCCTAGTGATGTGATGCTGGTCAAGTTACTGCTCCTCTACAGTCTCAGTTTCCTTTCCTCTAAAATGGCTTTGATGGGATTGTTGGCAGAATTGCATGAGTGACCTCATATAAGGCACTGAGCAGAGCCTAGCACGTGGTGAGCACTTTCTGTTAGTTGCTGTTGTAACTGACTTTCTCATTACAGGTTTTCAGACTGTGGGGATACAGACTGGTGTAACATGTAGCCCTGCCTTGGAGGGGCTCTGGACACAATGGGAGAGGGTGACATAGAGAGTTTGGCAGGGTGGGCTGGGCTGGGTCCTGCCTTTGGGAGTCACTGGCACACGGGCTTTATTTAAGTGCACAGGGGTGGGAGCTCACACTTGGAGCAGGAGAGCAAAGTGGGGAGAAAAGTTGCTGAAGACCAAGCTCTGGGAAAGCAACATGGACGGAAAAGGTGGCACCCCACATAGGAGGACGGACAGCCCCTCCGTCCTGGGCAAGCTTGGACCTTTGTCACCCTGGCTCCAAGGGAGACTGGAGGAGTAGCCAGAGGCAGGAGAAAACCAGGAAGGGGAGGAGAAGCTTTGAAGAGGGAGGGAGTGGTAACCTCCAATGCTGCTGGAAGACCAAGGATACCAGAGCAGACACGTGGCCCCCGGGTTTGGTGGCGAGGCTGTCATTGGCAGCCTCCTGGAGTATTCGGCTGCAAGTCTGACTGAAGTCGATTGAAGAAATGGAAGGGAGATGAGGAGAGATGAGGAGAGAGTGACAATTCTGAGAAATTTGCTTGAGAAGCGGAATGAAGTCCAGGACATTTTTCTTATCTTAAGATGGGAGAGACTAGAACGTTAAAAAATGCTGATGATGGCCAAGCAAACTGGCTCATGCCTGTAATCCCAGCACTTTGGGAGGCCAAGGTGAGTGGATTACTCGAGGCCAGGAGTTCAAGACAAGCCTGGCCGACATAGTGAAACCCTAACTCTACTAAAAATATGAAAATTAGCTGGGTGTGGTGGCGAGTGCCTGTAGTCCCAGTTACTTAGGAGGCTAAGGTGGGAGGATGGTTTGAGCCCAGGAAGTGGAGGTTGTAATGAGCTGAGATCACACCACTGCACTTCAGCCTGGGTGACAGAGCGAGACCCTGTCTCAGAAAAAAAAAAAAAAAAAAAAAAAAAGCGGATGGGGGGCACCCTGCAGAGAAGGAGGACATGGAGATTCTGGAGAAAGGGCATCAGTGAGAGCAAGATGGATGAAGAGACAGAGTCGGGAACCCAGGGCTGGGGATGGTGGCTGGGCCTCCATTTTCTTTAGGCCTCCATTTTCTTTATGAAGATGATAAAGAAGGCCATCTAAAGGCCTCCATTTTCTTTATGAAGATCAAGACAAGACCAGACCACTTCCTGAGGGTCAGGAGGAGTTTGCTGAGGCTGAGGTTGAGGGAAGGTTGAGGAGAGGAAAGGAACAATGCAGCGACCATGGTGGAGAGAGGGAAAGTAAGCCGGCTGGGGCCCAGGGAAAGGCTGCCAGCGATGCAGGTCACCCAGTGCGGGCCTGGGACTGGGAGCACAGAGGCCAGCTGCCCCTCGGAGTAAGTGTCTCTGGCCCAGCTCAGCTGTTTAGGCACAGGAGCAGGGGCGTGGGTTGGAGGGTCACCCAGGCTTGCGACTCAGACAGGTGGGGGTGGCGGAGGCAGAGAAGGCAGGCAGGGATGGCCGTGCTGGCTGTGGAATCTGGGCTGCAGCCGTGGGATGGAAGCTCTCAGGGACAGAGAGAGGTGTGTCTGAGAACAGTCTGGGGACGGAGGGGGCAGTACAGGAGCTCCTGAGCCCCAGAGAAGGCTGCCGGTGAAGAAGGTATTGACTGGGTCCTTGATGGTGGAAGTAGTACCGTTTCTGTGATGACGAGTCAAGATGGCTGATTCGGGGTGGAGGAGGGGCATTGGTGATGAGGAAGTCCAAGATAGAGGGGCCAGGATATCGGGAGGGATGTCCATGAGGGTGTCAAAGCGACCCAGGGCAATGGCAAGAGTTGTAGTTGGGGGGCTCCTCAGGGAGTGAAGAGTGCCCAAGAGGCTGTGGACAAGTGAGGGCGGTGACATGCGGCAAACAGCCTGTGTCCTGAGAGAGCAGGTGTTTTTGGGAAGGCGTGGGGTAGCATAGGCCAGCAAGGGGCCATGGAAGCAATGGGACACCGCCTTTATCTCCTGTCTTGAGGTGAGAGAGGAAAGCCAGCCTCCCCTTGGGAGGGAGGGAGGAAATGATGTCCCCAAGGCAGAGGCGGCTCCCCAAGGCCATGGAAGGTTGTTGCTGGGAAGAGGAGGAAGCTGTGCGCGAGGGAGTGTGCTGTTTATGGGGCTGGGGTTCTTCAGGGTCCTGGGAGAAGGTTCTGGAAGGAGGGAAAGCTGGAAGCTGGGCCAGGGGAGAGACTGTGCAGAAAGCATGAGGATAGGAGCTTGTAGAGTTGTACATGAGGGGATGGACCCCCTTACAGGGATGTGAGGCCTTGCCCTGGGTCCTTCCGGTGGACACTTGGGTCCAACAGGGTTCAGCTGAAGCTGAGAAGTGTGAGCAGGAGCTACAGGATGGTGGGGAGGTGCTTATCTTGTTTCCCAAGGAGCAATGGAGGAGCCTTTTTGCCACCTCCTGGGGTGGGAGCCTCAGTCCTTGGGGCTGGGCCCCCTAAGGCCCATCCCAGCTGGTCCTGGGAGGGCACCACCTCCTCCCCACCCTGTGACCCCTGGGTCAGGGGCCGTCCCCTGAGGAGATGGGAGTTTGTGGCTGGCCTGAGCAGCTGCCTGGAGGGGAGGAGGCCCCTTCGATGACCAGCCAGCTCTTTCACACCTCAAGGAAAAACAAGCCCATCTGCAAAAACCCAGAGGTGTGAGGTGGAGGCTTGGCAATCTGCGGCTGGGAGGGAGGAGCCTCCTGTCTTCCCGCTGAGACAGTGTGGGAAGGCCGGCCAGCCCAGCCTGGGATCCAGCCCCCTCCCTCCGTGGGGCCTCGGGCAGGGCCTCTGGAGAGCAGTGTGGGGCTGGGAAGGACTCGGAAGCACCTGGAGGAGCAGGAAGCTCTGGGGACACTTTGCAACTCAGGCGGCTGGCAGAGAATGAGCACTGCACAGCGAGTCAGGAGACCTCAGTCACCCACACCCCCAGACTCCTGTGTGCCCTGGGGCTGTAGAGGGGTCCCCACTTCAGGGTGCAGTTTCCCCGGCCATCCAACTGCCGGAGTCAGTGGCCTGGGATGCTCTTTCTGGCTGATGAGGCTGTTGAGGTCCTCCCAATATGGGCAGAAGAACCCAAGCAGAGGGTCTGAGCGCCTGCCCGCTCTGGGCACCAGGAGCCAGCTCAAGTTCCATTCCTGAATATCAATGAGCAGGCCTAGGAATGTCTGCCCCACAGCTGGCTGCAGGCAGGCGGACGGGGCGGGAAGGGAAGGGAGGAAATGGCCCGGCCTGGCCCTCCCAGACCCACCTGCCCTGCAACAGCAGGCAGAACTTGCAGGCAGGCAAGGCAGCCACTGCCAGGGCAGAGGCAGATGGGAACAGACAAAGGCCCTTGAGATGTGGGGGAGGTATGAGGGAGGGCGATCGGGGGAGGGCGGGACAGACCTTTCCCAAGCTGCAGTCATGCCCCCTGCCTCTGTGCAGTCGCACCTTTAAGTCTCCAGCAAGCTCCAGCATTCCACACTGTCACTCCCGCGACTTGCCCACCTTCTCACTGTGGGAGGAGGCAGAACTAAGATTCAACCCCAGGCCTCTTCAGCTTGCAATCTGTGACCTTTGTGTTATGTCACCCTCGGAGATAGGGAAAGCTGCAGATGTAGACAACTTAGGGGCTCCTGGGCTGAGAGCTGCCTTTATTCATTTCTTCCTCCTGCAAGAAACAAGGCCTGTGCCAGCCTGGTGTCGGGTGCTGGGAATACATCTGTGAGCAGGCCAGGGAGGTTTTAGGAACTGGAGAGAAAAGAGTAACATTAATGCTCCCTTAATCATCCTCAGCCCCTAGTGAGTCATCTGAAAAAGCTGCTAAAGGGCTGCATTCCTCTGCAGTACAGAGGATTCACCCAAGTTAGCAAGAACATTTCAGAACAAATCACATCTCAGAACAGAGCTCGGCGGTTACAGGAGAGGTCAAGCCGTCAGAGTCAGGACATCAGGGATAGACCCTTAAGTGTGCCAGGTGCTGGGATTGACCAGTGAGGGGACGAATAACAAGATTATTTGGCAAGGTTTCTTCTGCACATCACTCACAGACCAGGGCACGAGACAACTCCATCATGAGGCCATGATGGAACAGAATGCTGGGATGGAGAGTGGGGAGGAGCCAGGTAGGAGGAAAGTTCAAGGGTGGGGACCTCCAAGCTGGCATTATAGGAGGAGTGAGAATTCTGCAAGGGATAAAGTAGAGAAGTACCTCCAGGCAGAAAGGACAGATAATATTTGCAAAGGCTATAACCCTGCTAGAAGGCCAACAGTATAAAGCCAGGAGATGAACTGAAACCCAACGAGATGTGCTCTGAATACCAGGCTGAGAGTATGGACAACCAGTGTGACACTTTGCTTGACTGGATGAATATTCCACCCTCCTCCCTGCCCTGGAAAACCATTTTGGATGTGTGTTTGATTGGGTCTGGTAAGCTGTCAGGGATGCCCATGAAGCTGGAGGCTGTCTAGAGGCGGATCCGCTTGCACCTCCACGGGCACAAGGACTATGTCTGGGCCCCAAGCACTCCGTCTGCAAAGAAGGAGCTGGAAAAATGTGTTCAAGGCCGAGGATCCCAGGGATCTGGCACAAAACGGTATTTGAGGCTCTTTCCATGCAGACCAAGCTCAACCCCAGGAACCAAGGCTGACCGACCTTGACAAGTCCCTTCCCTCCTCTGTGCCTCCATTTCCCTGCAGTCTCAGGGTGCTCTCCAACATTCTCATTCAGATGACTCAAGGAGAGGTAGAATTGGGTGACCACTTAGAAGGTGGCTGGAGAACTCACTGGATTAGCTGTGATTGTCATTTCTGACCCCTGGTCCCTCTATGGGGTGATGAGGATGGTAGACAGGATTGTGAGGGCTGCTTGCAATGGTTTCGTTACGGGGCCAGCTCCTGGGGAGTCTGTATACCTTGAAGCTGGCATCTGGGCCTCCATGGGCTTTAGACCCTAGTCTAGGCTTGGTTGGGGAGTAGAGCCAGAATTGGGACCTTGGTTCTTTTTATTTTTTTGAGACAAGTTTTTGCTCTGTCACCCAAGATAGGGGGCAGTGGCATGATCATAGCTCACCGCAGCCTCAAACTCTCAAACTCCTGGGCTTAAGTGATTCTCCTGCCCCTGCCTCTGGAGTAGCTGGGACTTCACCTGTGAGTCACTATGCCTGGCTAATTTTTTAAAAGATTATTTTGTAGAGACAAAGTCTCGCTATGTTGCCCAGGCTGGCCTTGGACTCCTGGCCTCAAGCATTCCTCCTGCTTCGGCCTCTCAAAGTGTTTGGATTACAGATGTGAACCACTATGCTCAGCTCGGACTTTGGTTTTTAATATGGATCAAGATTCATATCTCAGCTCTGGATCTATTCATTCATTTATTTATCCAATCATTCACCCGTCCATCTATCTATCCATCCATCCATCCATCCATCCATCCATCCATCCATCCATCCATTCATCCATTCATCTATCCAATGACTAATTATTGAGCGCAGGTGCATGCTAGCTGTGTGGTCAATAGCAGATGTTGAAGGTGCATTAGAAAGCATGGTACACATGTTGGTGGGATCTCACTTTAGCAGTGGGTCCATTCCATTCAGCACTTAAGGAACTCCCCTACTTCCTTTGTGTGCCCAGGGAGACCACTTCATCCCTGTGAGCCTCAGTGTTCTCACCTATATGATGAGGTTTAATGATCCCCGTCTGTAGTGCTGTTGTGAGTTTAATGAGATGATGGGTGGAGGGCACCCAGCATGGCACAAGGACTTTGCATGGGAGCTGTCATCAGTGTTCCTTACAGCATCGCACCCGAGCCTACAGCTCACATGGCACAGTGGCAGGACCAGCTGTGGGGAGTGGAAGAAGGAGGGCAATGGGGTTGGGCAGAACTGGCCACACTTTGGCTGTGTGACAAAGGGGTTGCCCCTTAATTTTCAGCATTCACATTTGTATATTAGCGATAATAATTCCTCTTTTGTGGGGAGGAGGCACACACGGGAAGCTGGCCTCCTTCCTTCCCTTCTCTGAGAGGGTGGGCTGGGGACATCGTGACTCCCAAGGGCTGTCCATGGGAGATGCGAGAGGCATCTCCAGTGGGCCTGGGAGCCCTTTCATTCATCTACATGTCATTGGGAAAGTCTTACGCAAGGTGCTTGGGATGGATGATTGACATGACAGATGGGAAACCTGGTCTCGTGGAGTCCTGCGCCTGGGATGGCAGAGGAGTGAGGACCAGATGCACAGAGCGGTTTGTGATAGCTGCTCTGCGGGAGAGTGCCAGGAGCTGGGATAGCAGGTCAGCAGGGGCTGCTGGAGATGGGGAAGCCAGGGAGCCTCTTGAAGGAGGTGGCTTTTGAGTTCTGAGTTGAAGTGCCAGGAGTCAGCTGTTTGAAAGGTGAGCAGAGGTGGGCAGGGCACAGCAAGTGCAAAGGCTCTGGGATGGCAAAGGCTTTGAGAGCCTGAGAAAGCAGAGGCCATGCTTTCAGGGACTTTCACGTGCAATGGGAAGCATATAAGAGATTCTCTCGGGGAGTCAGGCAGAGGCCAGAGCAGACAGACAGCCTCATTTACGTGGGTGCTGATGACTCCCCTTTCCCACTCGAGGAAACTGAGGGCTTGGAAGAGTTAAACCACCTGCCCAAGGGCAAGTTGGCAAGAGACCAAGCCCAGGTGGGCCTCCCATGTCAGATCCTGTCGGGAGGCCAGGGGCAAAGTCCCCAGGTGCTCTAAGGTCCCCCCATCCTCGTGAGGGGTGAGAACAGGAGGGGCCCAGCCTGGGAGAGAGAACATTGTGTCTGTGGGAGAGAGTCAGGAGAGGCAGCAGCCTAAACGCACGGCAGACCCCGGCCAGCCCCGGCTGCCAGCACAACTGCTTGTGTGGCTGCCAAGCAGCCAGATGCCGCTTCTGGAAAAAATATCTTCCTGGCTTGGCACTCCCTGGCTGGCCGGCCTGCCATGCAATGGGAGGAGGGGGCTGCCGAGTGTGGGCCGCTGTTTAGCACCCCAGAACGGCGCTGCTGTGCCTTTGAAGCCACGCAGGAACAGGGAAGGGAGGGGGCAGGGGGGATGCAAGCAAAATATTTTCGCTAAAAATATTCTGGTCCAGGAGAAGATCTTTTTTTCTTTTTTTCCCCTACTCTTGCTGGAAAACCAAAGTCTTATTAAAACAACACCAGAATATTTCATGTTGATATCAATTAGGCGAAAGAGAAGGAATCTTGAATTTTCCTCCCTGCCAGTTTCACATAAAAGGAATATTCTCCCAGAGGCCAAAGGACGAAGGTTTTTAGTTTTTTCCCTTGCTGCAAAAAATTCCTGCAATGTGGATGGAAAGTTCCTCATGTCTGAGAGCTTCCTGAGAAGTTGGGGCTCTGGAGCTTGAAGCCAAGTTCTCCCCCTAAGCCTGGTGGGGCAGGGCAGGTGGCTGGCTCTTTCACAAGGCCCTCTGAACCTGTCAGGGAGGGATGCGGCCAGGCCCACTCCACGTGAGGCTGGCCCATCCTGTGTACTCTAGAAGGCCTCAAGCCAGCTGGGCCGCTTAGCCAATGGCCAGAGATCGGCAGATATAGACAGCATTTGGCCTCTGCCTCTGGCACCCTTCATCAAAGCTTCTCGGGCAGCGTCAAGACAGGAGTTGCTTTGAGGTGTCTGGCTGAGGCCCTGTCTCTGGTAGAGGCCTTTCCTAGCCATGATGGCAGCACCATTGCTACACACTTACTATGTGCCAGACACTTAAAAATATATGTTAATATCTCATCTACTCCTCACAACAACCAAAAGAGAAAAGGATTATACGATCCCCCATGCCCCTGAGAAAACCAGGGCTTAGAGTCACACAAATAGAAAGCTGCACTGACAAGATTTGAACCCAGGTCCCTCAATCCTAAAGTCCGTGTTCTGTCTTCTGTTCCAACCTGCTTCTCATATGACCCTTTAGCTCAGAGTTTGGTCTCTTACAGAGTATTTGGTAAGTAAGGAAGGCTTTGCTGTCCTGGCTATCATCTCAATCCTCCAACTCTAAATCAGAGCTCCTAAAAACCACTCCTTCAGGAATATTTTCTCTCCCTTTTCCCCTTCACTAAGCTTTCAGAATTTTCCTTAAACATTAATTATTAATTAATTTATTTGTTCATTGAACCATTCATTTATCCATCCATCCATCCATCCATCCACCCACCCATCCACCCACCCACCCATCCATCCGTCTATCCACCCATCCATCCACCCACCCATCCATCCATTTATCCATCCACCCATCCATTCATCCATCTATCCATTCATCTACCTACATCCACCTGTCCATTCATCCATCCACTCATCCATTCACCCACCCATCCCATGTTTACTAACTGCCAGGCATCGGAGGTGTAGAAGTGACTAGAACACAGCTCCTGCTCAGGCCTCATTCAGGTTCATCAAATATTGGAGGTGGAATGTGATATTATAAAGTGTCTAATGCCACCCCCTCAGATGTAATCTAGGTGGGAGGAAGTATCTTGTTTTACAGATGAGAAAACTGCAGGCCAAGAAAAGCAATGAGACTTGCTGGGAAGTTGTGCTTTGTAACTGAAAGATTGAGAATCCTGAAGCTCACACAGACTTCTAGGCCCAGTTTGTTTCCTTCTTAGCTGAGAGACTTTGTGCAAGTCACTGAAACTCTGTAAAGGAAGGAGAGAAATGTGAGGTCAAAGAGGGCTCAAGGCCTTGTAGGGCTTTGTAGGCCATTGTAAAGAGCTCTGGCATCTACTCTGAGTAAAAACGGTGCTATTACAGGGCTTTGAGCAGAGAAGATATGATCTAAATATAGTTTTAAAATGACCACTCCAGAGGCTGGGAGTGGTGGCTTACGCCTGTAATCCCAGCACTTTGGGAGGCCAGGGCGGGTGGATCACCTGAGGTCAGGAGTTTGAGACCTGCCTGACCAACATGGTAAAACCCCGTTACTAGTAAAAATGCAAAAATTAGTTGGGTGTGGTGGTGTGCACCTGTAATCCCAGCTACCTGGGAGGCTGAGACAGGAGAATCACTTGAACCCAGGAGGTGGAGGTTGTAGTGAGCTGAGATGGCACCACTGCACTCCAGCCTGGGCAACAGAGCAAGACTCTGCCTCAAAAACAAACAAACAAACAAACAAACAAACAAACCTAAATGATCACTCCAGGTCTTGTGTAGAAAATAGCCCATCAGGAGGTAAGTGTCCAAGCAGGGTGATGACCAGTTAGGAAGCTATTGCAACCATCCAGGCAAGAGACAATGTTGGTTTGGACCAGGGTAATAGTAGTGGAGGTGGCAAGAACCATCAGTATTCCATGTGAGGTGGAGGAGGAAGGATTCCATGTGAGGTGGAAATCAAGGATGATTTCATTTGTTCTGCCTGCACAACTGGAAAGATTGCCATCACCTGACAGGGAAGGCTGTGGGTGGAGCCGATTTTGTTGGGGGGAACAAGCATGAGGAGCCCCTTTTGGATGTGTTGAGCCTGAGGCATCCATTAGATCTTTAAGCAGTGATACCACGAAGACAGCTCAATATCCAGTCTGGGGTCAGGAGCAGGTCTGGGCTGGAGGCGTCAATCTGGTACAGGAATGGTGTCTACAACCTTGAGACTGGATGAGATCACAAAGTGAGCGAGTGTAGACAGAGAAGAGGTCCAAGGACTGAGCCCAGGACCTTCCATCACTTAGAGATTTTCCTAATATATAGTGAACCCTCAGGGTACAGACATGAAGAAAACTTGGTTGTTGCCTTGCCTTCACAGAGTGTGTGTTTTAAAAAGGGCGACGCATGTGGAAGGAACCAGCAAGTTCACCAGGCCAACAACCTGTAGAAAGGGGTCAGCCTCAGGACTGTGGGAGCCCAAGGATGGTATCTCATCCAGCCCAGGGAACCCATTACCGTGGCCTGTTCCAGTTCCACTCTGACAGATGTTGTCCTACCTGGGGCTCCCAGTGGCTGTTAGCAGCCCCTGAACCTACTCTATTCCACAGAATGGGGAAGGGAGGGATTCACATGGCCCAAACTTGGAATTTGGAAGCTCATCTCATTCTCTCCATAGCCCTGTCAGATCAGTACTGTTAACATCCCCATTTTAGAGATGAGAAAACTGAGGCCAGAAGCAGGAAGCCACTGGTCTCAGGCCTGACTTTAAAGATCATGCACTCAACATGGGAAAAAAGGGGGTGCAAAGGGCTGTTGAGAAAGGGAACTCAGAATCATTTTTTTTTTTGAGATGGAGTTTCGCTCTTGTCACCCAGATTGGAGTACAGTGGTGCGATCTTGGCTCACTGCAACCTCTGCCTCCCAGGTTCAAGAGGTTCTCCTGCCTCAGCCTCCCAAGTTGTTGGGACTACAGGCATCTGCCACCACGCCTGGTTAATTTTTGTATTTTTAGTAGAGATGGGGTTTCATCATGTTGGTTAGGCTGGTCTCGAACTCCTGACCTAGGTGATCTGCCAGCCTTGGCCTCCCAAAGTGCTGGAATTACAGGCGTAAGCCACCACACCTGGGCCAGAATCTTTAGGATATAGGGCTTTCTCCTGGGAGGGAGCTTCTGGGCCTGTCAGTCAAAGTCAATGCTTTCCGAGGCCAGGCAGGGGACATCAGTGAGGCACGTGGGCTGGGGAGCAGAGTGTACAGCCCCATCTAAGGGAAAGCCGCTCCTCAGCCCGGCCAACTGTGGCCCTGAGGAAATGTGGGCCTAGGGTTGCCAGATCTGGTTTCTAAAGAGAAGCCGGAAACCTGGATTTTTATGTGAAATTTCCCACTTTTTAAAACAGTGTTGGGTCCAAACAAAACACATGTGCTTGCTGAGTTGACCTCATGGCCACCAGCTCCAGACTTTGGCCTTTTGGATGGTGGTTAAAAGCAAGCAAGGATCACATATGCCGGGTTCAAATCCTCCATCCCTCCCAACTGACTCTTGGGCAAGTGCGTTCACCTCCCTATCAGTCATCCTGTGCCTCAGAGCTATACAAGAACCATGGGGCACACGGCCCCTCACAGATGCTGGATAAATGGTGGTGAGGAGGTGGTCTGTGTGTGTGTGTGTTGGGTGGGGAGGGTGTGGTGTGGACGGCTTTGAGTAGGTTGGAGATTTTTATTGCCTTCACATTCCTGTCCTGGCCTTACCTCGTGGCTCCTGAGAGCTGGGGAGCCCGTGTGTGGGATCCTTCACAGGCCTGGACTCTAGGCCAGCCCTTCCCTCCCTCACCCTCTTCCAAGCCTTCCCCGAGAGCTCCTTACGGCTCTCCTGAGCAGCAAGGCCTCCAGCACGGAGCCTTCCTCGCCAGCCTGGCTCCCCACTCCTGCCACTTCTCTGCAACACAGGAGAGCCGTGGGGACGTCTGGATTCCTAAGGGGATGTTTTCCACATTTCTGGAAACCCACTGCGGTTTGGTTTTCCGTGGTAAAGGGCTTGGCAGTGGCTCAACCCAGTGGAAGGGCTGGTGGCTGGGAAAGGCCCGAGTCAGAGGTACTCATTGAGCACCCACTGTGTACCAGGCCCCTGAGATTCACAGATGCTTAAAACAGTCCTGGACCCTCCAAGAACTTCATTATCTCAGTATGAATTCAGACTTGAAATCCGAGAAGTTAAAAACATCTCAAAACCACGTCTTTGCCACTCAGGCCAGGAGCCTGCCTTCCTCTGGCTTCCTCCTCATCCCAGCGGACAGCGGGTTCATCCTGCTATATCCTCTAAATCTCTTGGGCCCGCTCATTTCTCTCCACCTCGTTGCCAAGGCTTTGGTGGGTCGTCATCCTCCCTCCCCCGAATGACGACAGCTGCCTCCGCCCTGAACTCCCTGCCTCCAGCCAACCCCCCTTCAATCCCTCCCCATGGCCCCTGAAAAGTCTTTCTAAAAGCCAAATCTGATCATGTAATGTCCCTACCAGGAGCCCTTAGTGACCTCGAGGTAGAGTCTAAACTCCCCATATTGGCCCACAGACCTTGCAGGACCTGCCTCTCCTTCCTGCACGCAACAGCTTTATCTCTGCCCCCGTTTCCCGGTGCCCTCTGTACTTCAGAGGGCCTTCTCAGAGTTAACTGTACAGATGCATTCTGCTTTCTCTCCACTCTGGGTCTTTGCACACACAGTCTTCTCTTCCTAGAACACTTTCCCACCATCACATTGACCAAATGAATCCTACTGATTTTTCAGATCTTAATTTAAATGTTACTTCTTCCAGGAAGTCTTCCAGCAGTCATCCCCATCTCTTGGCTGGATAAGGTAGCTTTGCTCTGTATCCCCAGAGCTTTGTTTATGTTAATACTAATTAACTACTAACAATGGTACTATAACTACTAAAAATACTACTAACGATAGTACTAATGCTCATCTTAAAGCTGGTACTAAGTTTATTTATTTTTTAATTCAATTAATTAATTAATTAATTAATTATTATTTTTTGAGACGGAGTCTCCCTTTGTTGCTCAGGCTGAAGTGCAGTGGTGCAATCTTGGCTCACTGCAACCTCCACCTCCCAGGTTCAAACAATTCTTCCACCTCAGCCTCCTGAGTAGTTGGGCTTACAGGCGTGCACCACCATACCCTGGTAATTTTTTTTTTTTTTTTTAGTAGAGATGGGGTTTTACCATGTTGACCAGCCTGGTCTCGAACTCCTGACTTTAAGTGATCCACCCACCTTGGCCTCCCAAAGTGCTGGGATTACAGGCGTGAGCCCCAATGCCCATCCTTAAGGCTAGTACTAAGTTTAATGTCAATACTAACACTAATACAAATATTAGTGAACACTAATGCTCATAGCAAGTGCTTCCATAGTGTCCGCATGTGCCAAGCACTGTTCTAAGCACTCAATACATATTAGTTCCCTTTAGCCTCTCAGTGCCCTCTGAGGTGAGAACTATTATTGTCTGCCCTTCACAAGTGAGGTACAGAGAAGGTGGGGTCACGTGTCCAAGGTCACATGGATAGTAAATGGTAAAGCTGGGATTTGTTATGGTTCACATACCAGTCTGTATTGCAAAGACCTATTTTCCTGGTCTGTTTCCGTCACTGTCCTAAACTCCGGGACAGCAAGGCCCAGGGCTGCCTTGTCTATGGGTGCCTCTCCAGCACCCAGCGTAGTGCTTGGCATAGAGTAGGTGCTCAATAAATGCCTGATGATTGAAGGAAGCCATGCTAGATGTACTAGAGAACTCAAGACCTGCCTGAGTACAGAGTTGGATCAAAAAACCCATGTTGGACCCTTGCTACTTGGGATCTAGCATTCAGGGTGCAAACTTTATCTGAAAGCAATTCATCAAGGGAAAGTAGAGTAGAATACATGTAACCCCTACACCTTTAACACTTGCTATCTTATTATTGATTCATTAGGATAATAATGAGCACCTTGCCCAGCTCCAGCAGAGAGGAGCTGCTTAATGAATAGAGAAGTGGGGTCAGATGTGGTAGCTCACACCTGTAATCCCAGTGCTTCAAGAGGCCAAGGTGAGAGGATAGCTTTAGCCCAGGAGTCCAAGGCTGCAGTGAGCTATGATTGCACCGCTGTACTCCAGCCTGGGCTACAGAGTGAGACCCTGTCTCTAAAGAAAATAAAATACACAAATTAATAAAAAGAGAAGTCATAATGAGCAGAGACTCCTGGTTACAACCTAGGCAGGTGGCATGCCTATTTTACAGGTGAGGAGACTGAGCCCGTGGGAAAGGACAATGTGTCTTACAGAGTGTATCCAGCCAGCCAGGGAAGGAGTGGAGATTTAAACTCACAAGGCTGATTCTCTTTTGTCTGAGGACAGCAGCCTCCATTGACCCATCCCAAATTCACAGAGAAATTTTTATGTATCAAATTTATATTTCTTTTGAGATAAGAATATTTCAATCCCCTTGAGACCCTTGAGATTTTAAAATCCACTTTTCAAGCATCCTTTTCTATTTTGCCCACTTTTCAATATTTCTAGATTAAACAAAAAAGCCCAGGTCAGGAAGATCAGATGCTTTTATCTTATTTGTGCATTTCTATTAAGTATCAAGTTGATGGTGCTTCGTATGTTTCATTAGATTTCTCTATTTTGTGTGTGTGTTTTTTTTCCTTCTTTTTCTTCAGTTTGGGTGTGCTGACATTTGTGCACTGTGTGAATTTGTTCCATGCCGACAGAGTGAGCCAGAACTGCTTTCAGGGGAAGGAAGAAAGGGTGGGGCAGACAGGTTGGGCGTGTGCTTGTCTTCATCGCACTTTGTTATTTATGATATAGAAATTGCAGACATCTTTGTTCTTTTCTGTCTGTTAAGAGTATAGCTTACTTACTTTTTTCTCGTTATAAGGTAGTAAAGAAACTGGATAATAAGATGAATATGAAGAAAACCCTTCAATAGCTGATGTTCCCATCACACTAATTTTTACATTTTGGGTTATTTCTTTCTCGTCTTTTTTACTCTGTTTCATTTTGATTATTATAGATTACGGATTCCACTATATAGGCAGTTTTTTCCCTGATTTTTCTTCATTTAATACTAGGTGATAAGCATTTTATGTGTTTTTGTTTGAATTTATTAATATATCTTTTACATATCACTGTAAATCTTTGTAATATTATTTTAAGTGAATGAATAGGTTGTCATCTTTCCAATCATCCCAATATTATTGTAGATTAAGGTTGTTTCAATTTTTAAACTATTATAAATAAAATTTAATTTTTTAAAAAAATATCGTTTTCCTAAGACAGATGTTCAGAAATGGAATTACTGAGCCAAAGGTCTTGAATACTCTTAACAAATTCTGTTTTACATTGTTAATTTCCTGTATGTATAAATTCACATGTCTACATGTAAATACTGGGAATGCCTATATGACTCCATCCTCATCAGCACGGGCTGTTATATACTTTAAACTTTAAAACTGTTGTTAATTTGACAACAGAGAATTGACATCTTCTTGTTTTAATTTATATTTCTTTGATTGCTGGTGAAGTTGAATTCCCTGTTTTTTAAAAAAATCAGTTAAATCCAGATTTATTTTCCTTTCCAACTTTTATTTTATGTCAAGGGGTACATGTGCAGATTTGGTGCATCATGGGTAAACTGCGTGTCATGGGGGTTTGGTGTACAGATACTTTTGTCAACTAGGTAATCGGCATAGTCTCAGATAGGTAGGCTTTCTTTCTTTTCTTCCTTCCTTCCTTTCTTCCCTCCCCTCCCTCCCTCCCTCCTTTCTCTCTTTCTTTCCCTTCCTTCCTTCCTTCCTTCCTTCCTTCCTTCCTTCCTTCCTTTCTTTCTTTCTTTCTTTCTTTCTTTCTTTCTTTCTTTCTTTCTTTCTTTCTTTCTTTCTTTCTTTCTTTCTTTCTTTCCTTTCTTTCTTTCTTTCTTTTCTTTCTTTCTTTCTTTTCTTTCTTTCTCCTTCTTCTTTTCTTTCTTTTTTGAGATGGAGTTTCTCTTTTGTTGCCCAGGCTAGAGTGCAATGGCGCAATCTCAGCTCATGGCAACCTCTGCCTCTCGGGTTCAAGCTATTCTCCTGCCTCAGCCTCCCAAGTTGCTGGGATTACAGGCATGTACCACCATGCCTGGCTAATTTTGTGTTTTTGGTAGAGATGAGGTTTCTCCATGTTGGTCAGGCTGATTTCGATCTCTTGACCTCAGGTGATTTACTCACCTTGGCCTCCCAAAGTGCTGGGATGGCAGGTGTGAGCCACCACACCCAGCCTCTGATAGGTAGTTTTCAATCCTCACCCTCCTCCTATCCTCTACCTTCAAGTAGGCCCCAGTGTCTATTGTTCCCTTTTTTGTGTCCATGTGGACTCCATATTTAGCTCCCACTTACAGTGAGAACATGTGGTACTTGGTTTTCTGTTCCTGCATTAATTCGATTAGGATAATGGCCTCCAGCTGCATCCATGTTGCAGCAAAGGGCATGATCTCCTTTTTTATGGCTGCATAGTGTTTCGTGTTGTATATGTACCACATTTTCTTTATCTAGTTCGCTATTGATTTAGGTTGTTGGTTCCAAGTCTTTGGTATTGTGAACTATGATGAACATGTGTGTGAATGTATCTGTCATAGAACAATTTATATTTCTTTGGGTATATACCCAGTATGAGATTGCTGGGAAGAATGGTAGTTCTATTTTGAATTCTTTGAGAAATCTCCAGACTGCTTTCTACAATGACTGAACTAATTTATATTCTTACCGGCAGTGTATAAGTGTTGCCTTCTGTCTACAACCTTGCCAGCATCTGTTATTTTTGACTTTTTATTAATAAAAATAGCCATTGTGATTGGTGTGAGATGGTATCTTATTGTTAAATCCAGGTTTTTTTTATGACATAATAATTTATATCCTTTGCCCACTTATTTTTTGATTTTGTGCTTTCTTAACTAATTTGCCCTTGTTAAAGATTTTAGCCCTTTGGTTATTTTTGGTTGAATTTATTGTCCCCTGCCCCCCAAATTGTGGGTCTTTTCATTTTCATTTTGGCTTTTTTTTTTTTCACGTACAGATATACTTATTTGTTTTTCCTCTTGTCATTTCCTCAGATGTATCTAAGCTTAAACTGTCACTGCCTTCCAGTGGCAGGTGGAGCCCCCTATTTTGGCCGTGAGTGATAGCCTACACTAGCCATTCAAAGCCTTGGGACAGCATCGGTATGTGGCCTGAGGGCTGGTTGTGACCACACACACACACCCTGAGCCACCAACGCCTGGGAGACTCCACCTTCTCCCCACTCTTCCTCACCTTTGGCTTCCCACTTCTGAGCAAGGTGTCTTATCTGTAACAGAACCTTTTGACATGCTATAGCATGTCAAAGTCATTGCTGTGAAACTTCATGAGAGGCTCCTTTGAACATCTACATCAGTGACCTTCCTTCCATATTGAGCATTCAGTACTCTTAAATGAGTGTCATAGATATGTGTGGCGTCACTACCTCTTTCAGAAGCTATGGTGTGAAAGGCTTGGCACCCAGGGAAAAGCATCTGCCATTGACACTTGGCCTTGGGAAATAGAAATATCCTTTCTTCCCTCCTCTTCTCCTTTTCTCCCTCTTCCTCTTTTTCCTTTGATGAATCTTGACTTAGCCTCCCAGGGTACTGACAGTGGCACAGAGTTGACTTCTGCTCACATGGTAAGTGGGTGCCATGATCCCCAAATTGGGTACTTGATGTGAGGAGTCAAGGCAAGGAACAAAAAAGTCCTCAGACACAGCCCCCAACTGTGTCCATCACCCCCAGCTGTCTCAGTGCTTAATCAATAATCCCTGACACCTGTCAGTCAGCAGTGACCAGGGACCTTCAGTGTCCTAATACTGGACGTGGTGACTCAGTATTTTGGCTTTCAAAGATCTGCCCCATTTCTCTTTCCGCAAACCTGGTCCTGTTGAGTGGGGCTGGTTTCCCTGCACACAGTTTCCCTTGGCATGCGATCTTGGCTCTTTTAGTCTTTATGTTTTCTCTGTTCTTTTTGTTTATTTCAACTAATCATATGAAATAGAAGATATTTTACTGTTTTTGATCTATCAAAATGGCAATTTCATGTGGTTTAACTTAAAATTTTCGGAAATTGTTTAAGGGATACAGAAGTATCATAAAAATAAGGATGACATAAACAAAGAATATACACAAATGTTATCACTGTTAATTTTTTTGTATAAACCTCTGTTTTTATGTGATACATCCACATGTACCTATACACAGAGATTTTATAGAAATGGAATTTAACTACCTGTATAAAATGACCTTGTTAATTAGCAGTATATTGTGAATGACTTTCCACATCAATATACATGCTTCTTTAACATCATTTTAAGTGTCTATTCTATTGTTTGGTTGTACCATAATTAAGCAGGACCAGTAATTCAGAGGATGGGGGACAGGACTGTGGGGGCAGGAGAAGGATGGGGAATATGGTCAGAGGAGTAGGGGGCCAAGGTGGTGTGGGGTTACTAAAGCCAAGGCTGGAAAGACTTGTAAGATGCTTTATTTTGTGAGAGGCCCTGGAAAATTTGAATAAATGGGAAGGAGCCTCTAGCTTTGGAGATGGGGACACTGGCAGCCAGAGAAAAGGTTGGAAGTCATATTCACTTATTCATTCATTCAAAAAATATTTATTGAATTTTTACTGTGTGCCAGACATTTTAATGGGGGTACTGCAGTGACTGAGACAGACACAGCCCCTGCTTTCAAGGAGCTTATTTTGTAGTGGGGGGAGACAGACTATAAACAAATGCAATAATTGCATATTAAGAAAAGTGCCAGGAAGGAAAATGAACAAGGAGTGTGATGAAGCTTCAGGAGGCACTGGAACAGGGAGTGGTAAATCTTGGATGGCGTGATTGGGTACAGCAGCTCCGAGAAAGGGAGTCCTGAGTGAGTCAGGGGAAGAAGGTTCTGGGCAGAGGGACCATCAAGTACAACAGCTAAGTCAACTCAGTAAATGCAACCCCATGTTTGAAACATTTTATTCATTCACGTCTTCACCCAACAGACTTGCAGTTGAGCTCCTCCTCTGTTTCAGATAGGAATGAAGAAATCAGATGTTACTCCTCCCTCAAGAAGAGAGGCATCCATTCACTTCGTTTATTTACTTGTTCATTCATTAATTCATTCATATGAATGAGTACCCATTATGTGCCAATTCTTAACCATTAATAAGGAAATGAAGATGAGTAAGAGTTAGTTCTTTTCTTCCAGGGCATTTGTGGGAAAAAGCAAGGAGGGTGAGCAGAAAAGCCTGGAGAGAAGAGATGGTCCACCCAGGATCATGATAGGACTAGAGGAAGGTGTCCTTTTCCCCAACTAGAGTTTTGAGCCACGTTTCCTGTGACCCCGACCCTCCTACATCAGTCCTTTTTCAACCCAAGGTTTATGCACACAGCCTCCCCCAGCCCACACCTGGAAAAAGCATTAGACATTTATATCATTACAGGCCCTAAGATTAAGTCTATAAATGGTTCTGCTTGCAGTTCTCTCATGTTCACTGGATGTCATAAAATTGGCTCAGTGCAAACAGGGAGCCATTCCCTTTAACAGCTGGGTGTTAATGACTACACTGAAAGCGGGGAGCTGTGTCTGGGTATCCCCCAAACAGCAACTGGAAGCCCTTGTCCAGTTGGTTGCAATTGTTATGGGGCCGTCAGTCAGTGAGTGTGGAGTGTCATCCACACCAAGGTAACCAGGTAGAGCTCAGCAGGAAGTGTGTAACTGGCCAGCAGAAGATTCAGGAATGTGAGTGAAAAGAGCTTCACAGCATACATCTTCACCTGTTATCATGGCACTATGGAAAGACCCTTGATTCGGAATATCTCAACTTGGATTTGAATTCTGCTTTTGCTCTTGTGTTTCTTTTTGTTTGTTTTGTTTTGAGACAGGGTCTCACTCTGTCATACAGGCAGGAGTACAGTGGTGTGAACACAGCTCACTGCAGCCTCTACCTCCCCAGCTCAAGCGATACTCTTGCCTCAGCCTCCTGAGTATCTAGGACCACAGGCACATGCCACCATATCTAGCTAATTGTTTCATTTTTTTGTGGAGGTGATCGGGGATGTTTTATGCCATGTTGCCCAGGCTGGTCTTAAACTCCTGGGCTCAAGCGATTCTCCTGTCTTGGTCTTCCCAAATGCTAGGATTATAGGTGTGAGCCGCCACGCCTGGCCATACTTTTGCCTTTTGCAGGCTGGGTGACCTTGGGCATTTGGTTTAACCCCTTGGAGCCTGTTTCATCATTTGTAGAACAGGCATGTGGCAGACACTGTTCGTTGCCCACTGAATATTTATCACCTCCATCTAACCGAGCCCTGGGTTCATCCGTGTTGATGATGTGCTTACCCTGAGGATGTGTCATGTTTGGGCTAAGCCAGTAATTGTTTTAAAAGCTGACATGTAACCAAATTCTGACCAATAGGACATCTGGTTGGAGGTTTATGAAAGACATTTTTTCTCCCTTTATTTCCTGCCTTGAATTCATTTGTGCAAAAATGTGATAGTCACAGCTGAAGCAATCATCATATAACAATGAAATGATGAGCTTATAAATTAAAGCCCCTGCACTGGGAATGACACAGGGGAAGGAGAGAAAGATCCTGATGACAACACTGAACTGTTGCATCAAACTGGGACTCTCTGTGACAGGAAGTAATTAAGTCTTTGATCATCTTCGGGTGTTCTGTTACTCGCATCTGAAGCATCCTTAGCTGACATAAGGAATGATGATTACTTTCTAGAGCGCCTGGGGGAATTAGATGGTGTTGTATGCACTGTGCTAGGTACTTCATTGTCACCCTCTTCTCTGATCCTTGTTGCATGTGGTGTGATCTCTTACCCAGGGCTGGAGAAAGCCTCACTAGAACAGAGTGACATGTTGGTAGTGGCATTTGCAAGACAATTAGTGGCTTCTAGAAATACTCACAGGGGCATATCATAGTAAAACATGATTCAGAATAATTGTCAACTGTGCAACCATCTGACCAGTCAGAACCCACCTAATCAACTGAACGTTTATCAAATGGATGTGAGTCCAGAGAGATTCTTTTAACAGAGTTTGTCCCATGTATGGGGGGACAATGAAGTTGGTGGTCTTCATTTATTCTAACACCTATCCCATCCAAGGTAGTTAGTCTAAATCAGTTCATATGATTTCACTCTCCTTGGTAGTGATTGGTTCAGGAGTGGTCATGTGGCCCAGTTCTGGCTAATGATATATGAAGGGAATTTACTGTGGACCTTTGGGGAGAGTTTCCTCTTTCCTAAGATACAGCCACAAGAAGCAAGGATTTGCCACTTTGCCTTGATGCTGCAGTGTCTGGTGGAGACATCTGGAACGACTGTGGCCATGTTACTGCCAGGCTGAGGATGAAATTAACACTGAGACGGGGAGGATGGCTGTAAGGAGCCCACTCTGGTGGCAATGCTCAGTTGCCACAGTGCCAGTCCTGAAGTTTGACCTACCCTTGGACTTCCTAATACGTAAGCTAAATATTTACTTACGAGTTGGGGTTTTTGTTTTTTTGCTGAAAGCATCCTGTCTGATACTCTGAGTTTACTTAAGAGATTTTAGTTTATGCAAAGAAAATCCAGATGTATACCCAGTTTTATGGCACCAGGCTCTTGCAAGAAATGAGATAGGGCTTTGGTAAGGAAGGTGGCACCATGCTTGTTATGGATTGGCTAAGAGGTATCCCTGTGCCAAAGCTGGATAAGAGAGTTCGGCTCTGTTGAAGCTGCGGGGTGGTAAAGGAATGGAGCTATCACTACTGTAGTAGTCTCCGGTGAAACAGAACCAATAGGCTACGTGTGTGTGTATACACATACATGTGTGTGTGTGCGTGTGTGTGTGTGAAGAGAGATTTATTTTAAGGAATTGGCGCACATGATTATGAAGGCTGGCAAGTTCAAAATCTGCAGGGTAGGCCAGCGTTTAGAGACCCAGATGAGAGCCAATGTTGCAGTTCCAGTCTGAAGACCATCTGCTGCAGAATTTACTGTTGCCCAAGGATGGTCAGACTTCTTGTTCCATTCAGGTCTTCAGCTGACTGGGTGAGACCCACTCACATTACAGAGGGCAATCTGCTTTACTCAGAAGACACTGATTTAAATGTTAATCTCAAAAACACCATCACAGAAACATCCAGAATGTTTGACCACATATCTGGGCACCATGACCCAGCCAAATTGACACACAGCATTAACCATCACACCCGCCATAATGTTGTCACAGTGATGACAGTGAACTTGACAAGTGCTCAGCAGATGGATGTGCAAAGACGCACTAGGTCAGTGTCCTTAGCAGAGATCCAGGATTGATGACATCCCCGCTCTCGTCCACAAGTCCAGAAACCTGTCTCCTGTCACCACTCCAGGTCAGGGCTATATATTTCTCCCCTGTCCAATAGCCATAGAAGGCACCCTACTTCCAACCCCTTCCTTCTTCTGGCAGCCTTCACTCTGATTGTGCCCCCGCAAGTGCCACTGCTCAAAAGCTTTTGATGCTTCCACGTGAAAATGGAATGGAGATGAGGCCTCTGAGCCTGACCCTGAGGTCCTCGGCCTGCTGTCCTGTGTCTTCTCATGTGTGGCTTCCATTGCTCTTCCCCCCAAATCCCTCCCCCTACTGTCTGCTTTGCTCAGACTAGCGCATCTCAACCCTAGTTGCACATCAGAATCCCAGAGAGCTTTAAAAAAATACAGATGCCTGGGCCCCACCCCAGACCAACTGAATCCCACTGTCTGGCAGTAGGGCAGGGATCTGTGTTTGTTGCTTTTTTTTTGACATGGAGTCTCACTCTGTCGCCCAGGCTTGAATGCACTGGCATGATCTCGGTTCACAGCAACCTCCACCTCCTGGGTTCTAGTGATTCTCGTGCCTCAGCCTCCTGAGTAGCTGGGACCACAGGACTGCGCTACCACACCTGGCTAATTTTTGCATTTTTAGTAGAGACAGGGTTTCATCGTGTTAGCCAGGTTGGTCTCGAACTCCTGACCTCAAGTGATCCACCCGCCTGCGCTTCCCAAAATGCTGGGATTACAGGCATGAGCCACCACGCCCGGCCCAGGGGTATGTGTTCTTAAAAGCACCCCAGCTGCTCCTGAGGAACGCTGCTCTAGACGCTCTTCTTCTTTCCCCCATCCTTTGTCCTTCCCTGAGGAAATACTTGTGTTATTAAAGGACCTCTCACGGGCCCCTCCTCCAGGCTATCTTCCCTGACGAAGGTCTTCTAAGTTATTACAACTCAGAGCTCCGTTGCCCACTGCTCTGTTCTTAGAGCCCTCAATTAACTTGGCATTGTATTCGGCTCTTGTGTGTCTTGTACTCCACAAGTTCCTCTGTGCATGCTAATATGGGCCATATTTTGTCACTGTGCAGTCTGCCTCCTCTCCTAGGATGCTTAGCCAAGACTCCCTTCTTGTCTCCCTGATAGACTCCTCTTCAACCTTCAAAGCCTTGCTCAGACATCATTTCCCCGAGGACCCCTTCCATGAACCTGCACTAGAGCCCAGAACCGACTCCCCTGTGCTGCCCCTGCCTGCTGCCAGTGCGTTCATTTGCTGCTGTGCCTCTCTCCCCCTGCAGGGTGAGTGTCGTGGGTGCTGAATCAATGCCAGTCAGATGGCTCTGCATTTGCCGTGTGTGCCCATTGTAACCATCTTTACCCACATCTAACCGAGTACTGACTTGTAGTAGGCATTTGAAGATTTGCTGAAGATGAGAACATTAGACACTGGGAACTACCAGAGAGGGGAAGGAGGAAGGGCTGAAAAACTACTTATTGGCTACTGACCTGGACGATGGGATCATTCATACCCCAGACCTCAGTATCATGTAATATACCAGGGAAACAAACCTGCACATGTACCCCTGAACCTAAAATAAAAGCTAAAATTGAAAAAAAAAACAGGTTTGCTGAATTAAACTTGAGTAAGGAAGAAAGGGAGGAAAGGAGAAAGGAAAGAAGGAAGGAAGGAGGAAGGAATGGCCAAAAAACCCTATTAGACAGAGGTCGTTGAGTCTTTGGAGGTTGTTGTGGGAAGTGTGGCATAGAGGGAGAGACAGGCATAGTATACTTTTTAAGAAGCCAGTGTAAGTCTTTTTGAGTGTGTCTTTTTTTCCCACTAAGTATTCTCAGCCCAAATCCCCAAAAGAAAATAAGCGCTTGGAGATAAACACATCTTCTAGGGAAGTTTCTTTCCCCTCCCCAGGAACATTGCTGGGAAGGTTTCTAGAGAAGGGAAAATGGGTCCCAAATGGCTGAGTCATTCGACATACAACAAGCAAATGGTCAGGACTGACTGGGGAGGGAGTGCGGGTGGCACTCAGGTTGTCTCCATGGCCAGCCCATATGGCCCCGTCTCATGGCTGGAATGACAATTGTCACCCTTGAGGTCCTTACTACTACTGTCCCTGCCCCAGGGCTGCTTGGTCTCAAGGGCCTCCTGGGACGCTCCCTGGGCCTTTGCTCCAAAGCTGCAGAGCCCAGCCACAGATGAACTGGATCCTTAGCTTGGCCAGGGCCTCGCCCCAAACTGGGAACGGAGCTGCGTTCCAGCCTCTGTCCTGCTTGGCTGATGTGACTCCTCCTTTGCCCCCAAGTCTAGCCAGGCCCCGGTTGGAGCTGGAGCTGGGAAGAGAGATAGGGGAACATTCTAGGGAAAGAATCACAGGTGCAGGGCACTCTGAAAAGTTGGAATTGCTATCACATGTTATAGCTGAGGAAACTGAGGCTTATGGGGGACAAGAGACTCGCTAAAGATCACACAGACAGGAAGAGACAGGGCTGGAATCGGAGCCCTGGCCTGTTGGTTTCTTCAGCTGCCTTTTCCCTCTCTGCTGTAGGTCATTATCTATGGAGATGGAAGTCATACTCTTCTTTTTCTCTCACGTGATGTTTGCCAAATCATTTTAAAGGAAAAAAAAAAAAGCAAAAACAAGGAGAGTAGATATTTTGGGTCAGACGATGACCTCTCATCTACCCAAACTAGGTTCGGATGCAGCAACCAAGAAGGCAAATATCTTTTTCCCTTAAGAGTTGGTAGGTATTGACTGAGTGTGGATCCTTGCTGGACTCTGCTGGGGACTTGGGAGACAGCCATGAATAGGTCAGATGTGGGCCTTGCCTTCATCTACTGCATAGTCTAAGCCTGGCTACCAGCTGACCCCAATCAAGCTGGCACTTGGTAGTGTGGCACCCCAGGCCCTAGAGTCCCATGTCGCTTGACATAATGTCTTGGGCTCTTGGTTCTAGGCAGGGCTGAATTGGGAAGGGGTGGGGCAAACAGAAAAGGAGGGGCAGATGGTTAACTACCTGGAACATGCAGGGATGGGGTGACCTGGAGCTTTCATAAAAGAAAGGGGATAAGGGGAGGAGGGATGTATATTTAGAAATAAAGAGTCTGACCAATTTAATGGAGAGAAGAAGGGAAAAAAACCCAAGTCCCCGCAGTAACCTGTTTGCAGGAGCTGCCTAATTTAGCAGCAAATCATACACACTGGCCCTGGCACGGGCTGGTGGAAGGTATTTCCTCCCCAGCCTGGGTCAAGTTTCATTCATAGGTACTGTCTAAAATTAGACCCTCTGCTTTCATTCTGGTCCAAACTCCCTGCCTAGCGTAATATTTGGGAGAAAACACTCCCATTAAAAGTGCGCCTTCCTCCCAACGGCCCCTGGCCTGGGAAGGGCTGGGTCCGGTCCTTGCTGGCGGCCGCTGCGGCTCATAAACCTGGGTCTAAATTCAAAGCATCCGCTCTGACTGGTGACCTCTGGCTCCTGAGCCAGCCATGCTGCCTCTTCCAGCTCACACCCAAGGCCTGGCCAGGTCACTGGGAGGGACCCATTTCACGCCTGTGACCTTCTGTGGAGGACAGTGTAAGGGCAGCTCCTCCTGGAGGGGAAGAGGGGCCGGACACCCCGGGGCCATGTGCTGGGGCCTCTTGCCAGGGCATGTCCTGCTGTCCTCTCTTCTGGACTCAGAGAGCCTGCCAGCTAGACTGGCCTGTTTTATCTTTATTGTTATTTTTCTCCAAATTAATGTAACATCAAAGAAAGACTCAGTGAGACGGGAATCAGCACCGTGTTCAGGCTGCTTTATTCATTTAATAGGCATTGACTGAGCATCCTGTATGTGGAGTCTTTTGGTGGTAACAGAAATGAGGACACTGTGGGAGCGCCTGGCCTCCCAGAGTCAGACTCCAGCCAGGGATGGGCTGGAGTCCCAAACCAAACATGGTGGGAAGCCCCGGAAGTGCTTTCTCTTTATCTCTTGCCCCTACTTCTCTCCTAGCTGGGTTTCAACTCTTCTCTCAGGGTCTGTGGGCCCTTCTGCTCCTCGGTCACCACAGCAGAACCGGGATCCTGTTCACATGGACTCCGTTTCAGCCATCTGTGCAAAGCGTGACTCTTCTTCCTGGGTTCCAGTTCCAAAGCCCTAGGGAAGGTTTCTAACGGACTTAGCTTCTACCAGGCGCCTGCCTCTAGACCAGTCAACAGCGCCAGGGGCGGGGCCTTTTATTAGCATGGCTATTCTGCTAGAACCATGTGAATGACATGAGGAAAAGAAGTCAAGGGACGGTTTGAACACTATGCAGTCACTGCTCAGCTAGGGACCTGTGGAAACACAGTAAAGGATCTTAACTCAGGCTTGGCAGGTCAGGGAAGCTTCTTGGAAGACCTGGGAGGTAACCTCTGAGCTGGGTGAGTTGACTTTAGTCAGGACCTGAGAAGGAAGGGTAGGGAAGGCTGGTCAAAGAACAGCACAGGCGAAGACCTCAGGGCAAGATCCAGACCTGTGGGGTAAGAATCCCAGCAGCACTGCGTGCCAGCTGTGCCAACCTTGGGCAGGTAACTGCACTCTCTGAGCCTTGGTTTTCTCATGTGCAAATGGGAATCTTAACACCCGTCTCCTGGAGTTATGAGGATTAAGTGAGATCATGCCTGTAGTAGTGCCTGGCACTGACTTGGGGGCAGGGCGTGCATTGAATCCATCAGCCCTGGGTGGAGATGCCCTTTCTGGTCAGGTAGTATTCCATCAGCTGGTTCCTTTGCACCTCCAGGTTTCAGCTCAGACATCACAGGGACATCACCAGAGAAGCCCTCCCCGGCCAACCTTCAAAATGCGCCTTCCTTTCAGATCCTAATACACCATCTTTTTTCGGCCACAGGGCTTTTCTCAACATGCAGTTATTTGGTTCGCCTTCTTGTTTGTAGTCTGTTTTGACTGAGACCAAAAGGTCACTGGAGGCGGAGACCATGCTTGTCTTGTTCTCTCCCATGTCCTCAGGGGCATCCAGGATGCCTGGCACCTACTAGTCACTCAGTCAGTACTTGCTGAATCAATCAAAGCGAGGATGAAGACTGCAGAAATGAAGCCTTGGCAGCCTCACATGGGTAGGGGATTTTCTTGCACGATCTCTGGTTGCAGGTCATGCCCAAGCTCCCTCAGCAAGCCCACCAGTTTCTTGGCAGCAGCTTGAGTTCTGAAGCCCCCTTGACAGGAACCTCCCCCCTCCCGACCCCATGCACCAGTTCAAAGGCTTCGGTGCTTGAGCCCCTCACCCAGACTGAAACTCTCCGGAAAACTGGAGTGGAATCCTAACCACCCTGTTCCCCAAGACTCCTCCAACTGGGCTTTGGAAGTTGGGAAGGGAACTCTGTCCCTAGGTTCCCTGGAACACTGAGTCCTAGGGCCCCAGTGGAGGCTCCTCACCCTCCCCACCTCACCGGTACTCACACGGTACTCACACCGGTACTCACACAGAGTTGTAGACCGATGCTGAGAGAGACAAGAGCAGGGCTGGCCCAGGCAGCCCCATCACCAGCCTTGGGGTCATGTCTTGACATCATCAGTCCTGGCAGAAAGGCTGACCCCCTCTTCCCATGGCCCACCACTTAACCCCTCCAGCCCGCACACAACTGACTCTGAAAGGAGGATGTGAGCCCACGTATTTATTTGGAAGGTAATTCCAGAAAGTGCTGGCAAGGGGAACAGAGTTATGAGACAGAGAAGGGCAGGAGGTCCATATGGGGGTTGTTAGTGGTGTGGGCCCCTGAGGCTCAGCCCGCCCAGCTCTGGGAGTGGTGTGGAAAGTGTGCCTTTCAGGCTGCCTGCCAGGAAGTGGGAGCCAGGTGTTCCACGCCAGGCCCATGGCCATCGTTTAAGGGGCCCTGCAGGGGATGTTAGCTCCCCATACCTCTGGCTTGTCCTGTGTGTAGTCAGCTTTCTGATAGGTCATCAGGGCTTCCCTTGGTCACCTCTGGGTCAACATGCAGGGTAATGGCGAGTGAGGAGGGTGTGTGGACAGGGGCTTGTGGCAGCTGTGACTCTGCCCTCTGAGTGGCCTCGAAAACCTGCCCTAAGACTCCCTCTCATTACTCACCCCCCCGCCTCACCCTAAGGACCGCCTCACTGATTCCTGAGAGCTGACTTTCCACTGGTCCATCAACACCTGATGAGTTGCCCACCCTAACCCCAGCAGGACCCTTCGTGTCCCCACGTAACCTTCCACTGGCTCCTGTTCTCCTTGCTCAGCTCCTGCCATCACCCCTGTACGGGGCTTGGGGATGTGAGTGGGATTGGGCTAGACATCCTCTCTGGAGCGGCGGGAGGGGGCGTCCACTTCCTGAACATCTCCTCCTGGGAGCTTCCCTGGCCTGCAGAGTGAGTCACGTCCTCCGCCTCTCCCTACTGGGCCCCCTCCCCGTCTCAAAGAGGGATGCACTCCCGCCCTGGCCCGGCCTGCTTCCTCCCATTTCCCATAGAGGAGCAGGAATTTGTTCAGGCCCAATGGCCTGGGGACCATGGCCCCTCCAGCTGGGTTCAACAGTTGAGCCCCTTGTTGAGAGACCTTGGGGAAAAGTGCTCAGGTGTTCTATGAGGCTCACCAGGTCCTGGAGGCACCAGGTGGCTCAGTTCTCTTGGGGCTCTGGACGAGGGAGGGAGCACTGCCTCTGTAGCTGCAGCGCGGCTCTGAGGAAAGCTCATCATTGCTCTTCTACCATTGAGGACCAGAGGCTCAGAGAAGGTCAGTTCCTTGCCCATGGTCACATAGTCAGCTGGTCTCGATCCAAAACCTAGGGTTCTAACTTCTCGGGATTACGGAGCAGCGGTGTGTCCGGAACAGTGTTGTTCACCCTGAGAGGGGCAAAGGAAAATATTACCCGAGCCACCTTGGGGAGCCTGGTAGTGTGGTTGAGCTGCAAGTGCTAAGGGCACGGCCTGGGGATCATGTACCTACATCACTTCTGCCTTCATCCCATTGGCCAAACTTCAGTCACATGGCACAAGCAGCTACAAGGCTGGGAGATGTCGTCTGGAAGAGGAGACCAGGGTTTGGGAAAGCACTAGCGGTGTCGGCCTCAAGTCTATGTGTGAAAGCGAAGGGCAGGGCCTCCTTTCTGCTTTGGAGTTGACAACCTGACTGCCCTCCACCATGTTTCACTGTCCCCCCACACGGGTCTCTGTTCTTCAGAGGGCCACAGCTCAAGCTGTCCGGCCCACATCCTGGAACTCTGGGATGGCAGTCTCCCATTCCAGGTGCTCAAACCCCACAATTTTTGATGCCAGGGTCCTGTACTCCCCCCATAATGGCCCACAGTTGTGGAGGTGTGCCTGACTCGACTGACCGATTGTGAGAAAGAAAGGTAAGACCCACTGTGCAGGCGATAAACCCCTCGCAATGATCTCCCTGGTCTCTTTCATACGTCCTCCTTTCAAAATCTCGCCTGGATTTTGGAAGATTATCTCCCTGACCCATAGGTATGGACCTTGCCCCCGAACTCATCCCACCTTCCCGCAGCAGGGGATTTCCACAAGCCTAATTTACCTAGACTGGAAGTAATGCCATGGTAGCCCCCAGGCTCCACAGAACAGGACACCATGTGGTTTTGACATGCTGTGCTCTGCAGAACCATCCAAAGCTGCTGTGGGCCCATTAAGCCTCACTTCTTCTTTTTTCTTTTTTTAATTTTACTTTAAGTTCTGGGATACACGTGCAGAATACACAGGTTTGTTACACAGGTATACATGTGCCGTGGTGGTTTGCTGCACCCATCAACCCGTCATCTAGGTTTTAAGCCCTGCATGCATTAGGTATTTGTCCTGATGCTCTGCCTCCCCTTGCTCCCCACCCACCGACAGGCCCTGGTGTGTGATGCCGCCCTCCGTGGGTCCATGTATTCTCGTTATTTAATTTCCATTTATTGGTATTCTGTTCCTGTGTTAGTTTGCTGAGAATGATGGCTTCCAGTTTCACCCATGTCCCTGCAAAGGACATGAACTCATTCTTTTTTTACGGCTGCATAGTATTCCATGGTGTATATATGCCACATTTTCTTTATCCAGTCTATCATTGATGTGCATTTGGGTTGTTGTTCCAAGTCTTTGCTGTTATAAACAGTGCTGCCACATACATGTGCATGTGTCTTTATAGTAGAACGATTCAGCCTTGCTTCTTTATGGTTTCTTCACCGCTGTGAGTTGTGGACATGATTCTTTTTCTGATTGTCCATTCAGAGGTTAACTGCTGGGTTGATCCCCCCGTACCAATAAACATGCACACCACACACAGCGTATGTTTCTACCAGACATTCATTCCAGAAACAACTTTTTCTTCCCCAAGGAGGTCAAACTTTAAATGCATGCAGTGGTCAGGAAGCTGACATCACTGAGTATACCAGGGCCAGCTCTAGGGCGATCAGTGGTGACCCACAGCCTGTGCTGAAAGAGGCCAGTGGGTAGGGACAGTGGCCCTGGCCAGCATGTGACCCACTTCAAGGGGAACCCGCCACGGAGCTCCAGGCAGCCACTGCTGTGCAGGACAGGAGCTCACTGGCGTCCCATCATCTCATGCTTCAAAAGAAGCCAGAAAACCATTTCATCTTCTGAAAAATGAGAAATCTTTCATTTAAAAATGTGGATAAAGCCAAATTTAAAACACTATCTGAGCAAAATGTCTGCCACAACTAACCTTGGGCTGTGTTAGTCTAAGACTTATGCTTGGAACCTGTAAGAAGAGCAAGTGTGCATGCATGCGTGTGTATGTGTGTGTGTTTGGGGGATAGTGAAGGAGTTTTTTCCTTCAGTTGCAAATAGAACATGCTTTCCCATACAATTGTACTAATCAATATTATTTCCTTACATTATCTCCAGACATTTCCCTATAATTAGACATTCAGATTATTTCAAGGTTGTTGTTCCTATAAATAGTGCTGTGATGAACTTTTTAAAGTTGGTTCCTTACATCCATCTGTTCTTGTAAATGTATCTGTCATAGAACTGAACCACAAAGGTTGGTTCCTAAGATTATCTTCTCCTTTAAACTGACCTCCTTGAGAACAAAGGACATCTTATTTCTTTTCTGAGTTCCCTTGGCCTAACACTTCTATGATCCACAGCAGTCTGCCTAGATCATAAAAGGCATTTGGCAAACATTCATTGAATGAAGAAATAGGGTCAGAAAAGAAGGAAAATTGGCTTTACAATGCCATCAGAGAAAAACTTCAAATGATTTGTAAAGCTGAGCCACAGTAATGAAAGCAGTTTCTGGGGAAAGACATAGACACATTTCTTTGCTAATGTCACCCTATACCACTAAGTCACCTGTTTCCATCCCGGAATCTACCTCGTCCCCATCAATACACCTAAGGTTTGTATTATGGAACACAAAAGACAATTCAGATTTCCCTGGAATAATGATTATGACTGAATTCACAAACTTGAGGTTTGTTTTTTATTTTTCAATAGAAATTAAAACCAAGTCAAGTCTTCAAATGATAGATGGACAGGAAGCCCACAGTCTCCCTCCTGGGTACCTCCTCCCTTGAATTACCCAAGATCTCCAGCGGTTTATATGATCTGAAATAAAGGTCAGCCAACTTGTAATGGACTCTGATTCTGAGAGTGGGGACCGCCTTACAATTTTCACCCTAGACACATTGCTTCCCTTACACAAAAGAAAAAAACATGCCAAAGTACAGTACCAGCTTATTGAAGGAGACATTTTCTCTTTCAGTGATGATGGGCTGGAATTCATCATCGATGTGTCATTTCCTTGTCCCTTTGGGCCTCCGTTCTTGTGTTTGAGTGGCAAGGCCCAAGGGAGAGGGAATAATTGCATCTTCTCCATCTAATCCTTTCCAATATGAATAAAAGAAAGGCATTTCCTTTCCATATAGGGAAAGGGGGAAATGCCAGCATTAGGAACGTGGGAGTGGCATCTTTCTCCTTTATGACTGTCTTGCTAATGAGCATGGGACTTCTTTTTGGGGTGATGAAAATGGTCTGGAATCGCATGGTGGTGATGGTTGCACAATCTTGTCAATACAGCGCTAAAAAACTCTGAATTGTACACGTTCAAAGGGTAAATTTTATGGTTTGTGAATTATATTTCGATTTTAAAAAATATTTGAAAACTGAGTTAACAGCCATTTGCCTCCACCCTCTGCCATCTGCGCTCTTCTGCTGGCCTGGGACCTGGACTCTGTCCCTGCCGAGCTGCCCCTCCCTGAATCTGGATCCTGGGCCGAAGCTCACTCTGCAGAGGAGCTGGCCAGGCCTGGCTCAGGGAGCCCAGGGAGCCCCTGTGAGCCACAGGCCACTTGTGCTGAAGGGTAGATTTATGGCCTGGAGGCCCCCAGGGTAAAAATGAGTGTGGGATGGGGCCAGTGGACAGAGGCTGCTACACGGGTAACCAGCGACTGGAAATAAGAATGTTTTCTTTCCTAACTCCAGGAGAGAAAAGGGGCAGTGTAGTCTCAAATGAAGAAGGACAAGATCCCTGTATTCTGAACGTCGTAGCTGAAAAAGAGCATTGAAATGATTTTAGGGGACAGATGGGTGATTATTCTTTTTATGGGGTTCTGCTAGATGTACGTTTGATTTTTTAAAAAATCTTGGTTCAGAATAATTTTGGCTTGTTATCATTTTAAACTGAGACCCTCAAATCTCCCGAGATCAGATGACACACTGGCCCACCCTTACGGAGGGGGCTTTTCTCTCCTCCTGCTTCAGCACAGGATGAAAGTAGGGTGAGGGGTCCTGTTCTGCAGCTGGACAGGGGTCGTTTTGTGCTCTACAATTAGGAGAGGAAAGGATGGAAAGCTATGTTACAGAAGAAATGATCTAAGTCTTCAAATAATAAATACTTTTAACTGTGAAGTCATTTTGAGAATACTTTATCCTCAGTGCAGTGTGTCTTCTCAAACATTTGTGGACGGTATTTAGTCTGTGTAAAAGTTTGGGATATTTCTATTTAAGTGTCAGAAGCCCACCTCAAACTGGCTTTACTAAAAAAGAATTTTATTGGCTCATGTAAACTAAGGCAGTTAGAGCTTCAGGCATGGCTTGATCCAGGGCATTGAAAAAGATGATTGGGTCTCAGTTGCTTTTTCTCCATTTCTTGGCTCTGCTTCCAGTGTTCTGGTTCTGTCTTCAGAATGAACTTTCCCTTGTGGTAGCAAGATGGCCACCAGGAGCACTCATGCAAAGGTTCAAGTCCCAGCAATTAGTTGTAACTAATTGATCCCAGTTGATAGTTGTAACTCATCAATTCTGACCCATTACCATGGCCGAGAGAATGCAGTGTTAGAAATGGCTAGGCCTACATCGTGTGTGCATTTCTGGAGCAAGGATGGAACTCCATATTAACCATGTGGACTGACAGCGGGCAACAGTGTAGTTCTTTAGAGAGAACTCATTGCACATTTACTACGAGAAAGGAGAATGAATGCTAGATGGTAAGAATAACAGATGCCCACAATACCCAGGGTAGTATATCATGCAGGTTAAAACCTCGGACTTCTGGCCAGGCATGGTGGCTCATGCCTGTATCAGCACTTTGGGAGGCTGAGGTGGGTGGATCATTTGAGGTCAGGAGTTCGAGACCAGCCTGGCCAACATGGTGAAAACCCACCTCTACAAAAAATACAAATATTAGTCAGGCGTGGTGGTGGGTGCCTGTAATCCCAGTTACTCGGGAGGCTGAGGCAAGAGAATCACTTGAACCTGGGAGGTGGAGGTTGCAGTGAGCCAAGATTGCACCACTGCACTCCAGCCTGGGTGACAGAGTGAGATCCTGTTTCAAAAAAAAAAGAAGTTCTCTTGAGTGAAGCCATTGGAATTTTGAGGTTTACCTACCTTAATTGATTCATTACATAATGTTTTAAATACTTCTAGCATATATTATAGAGCTTATAATTTATTTTTTCTTTTTAAATTTGAAATTCAGGGGTACAGGTGCAGGTTTGTTACATGGGTATATTGTGTGATGCTGAAGTTTGGGCTTTGATTGAACTTCTCAGCCAAATGGTGATCATAGTAGCCAATAGGGAGTTTTCAACCCTTGTCCTCCTTCCTCCCTCTCCCCCTGTAAGGTCCTCTGTGTCTATTGTTCCCAACTTTATGTCTGTGCGTACCCAAAATTTAGCTCCCACTTATAAGTGAGAACATGTGGTGTTTGGTTTTCTGTTTCTACATTAATTTGCTTAAGATAATGGCTGCCAGCTGCATCCATATCACTGGAAGGTGATTTTGTTCTTTTTTATGGCTTCATAGTATTCCATGGTGTATATATACCACATTTTCTTTATTCAATCCACCATTGATGGCACCTAAGTTGATTCCATGTCTTTGCTACTGTGAATAATAGAGCTTATATTTTTTTAAAAAAGGAACAAGGGAAAAGAAAATGAAGGCTACATGGAGATCATGAGAAGGACAAAATAAACAAGAGGACCTACCAGATCCGAAGTGTTTATAATTCCTACTTCTGGAGTAGATCACAGCTTACTTGGGTTCGGGGGAATTAGGGACCGCTGTTCAGTGTCTGTGCTTTCCGAATTTCTTTGAAGACCGTCATGAGTACAAACACTGACATTTTCTTTCTGAACCACTTCCTCAGGGTGGTGTGAAGTTGAAAGGGGAGGGCAAATCATAGGAATGGTAGTAACAACGGCAAGAGCTGTGCATATGGTGGGGGTTACTGCTGCTGGCCCCCACCAAGCCCACACCACCCCGTCTCACTGAATCCTCCAGCAACTCTCAGAAAGATCTCTTTGCTTCCAGCTGAGAGGTGAGGTGACTGAGGATTTAAGTCGCACAGCTAAGGATGCCAGCACCTTACCTGTCTGTCAGGCTCACAAGTAAATGGTCTCCGTGCAGAAGAGGCATCTGGCGACTGACTATGCTGTCTGCCCAGAAGTGGATGTGGCAGTGGAGAGCGGTGGGGGGAAGCCCCGATAGCCCTAGGTCATTCCTTGGGCTCTCCCACCCACTCCAGCAGGGAAGGAGTCCACGCCGGGAGGGCTGCTTGTGTGGGGGCTGAGCTGGCACTCACCAGGCTCCACAACTCTTTCCACTTCTCATTCTTTTAGCTCAATCTCTGGCTGAGTTACATATTTCTCTCTGTCACCATCACCGTCACCCAGGTGAGTCTAGCCTGTGTCAGACCTCAGAAGAGTATCTTTTACCAGCTTTTAAAGAATGACTCAAATACCAAAAGCAATGGCAACAAAAGCCAAAATTGACAAATAGGATTTAGTTAAACTAAAGAGCTCTGCACAGCAAAAGAAACTATCATCAGTGTGAACAGGCAACCTACAGGATGGGAGAAAAGTTTTGCAATCTATCCATCTGACAAAGGGCTAATATCCAGAATCTACAAGGAACTTAAACCGATTTACAAGAAAAAAAAAACCCCATCAAAAAGCGGGCAAAGGATATGAACAGACGCTTCTCAAAAGAAGACATTTATGCAGCCAACAAACATGAAAAAAAGTTCATCATCACTGGTCATTAGAGAAATGCAAATCAAAACCACAATGAGATACCATCTCATGCCAGTTAGAACGGTGATCCTTAAAAAGTCAGGAAACAACAGATGCTGGAGAAGATGTAGAGAAATAGGATCGTTTTTACACTGTTGGTGGGAGTGTAAATTAGTTCAGCCATTATGGAAGACAGTGTAGTGATTCCTCAAGGATCTAGGACCGAAAATACGATTTGACCCAGCAATTCCATTACTAGGTATACACCCAAAGGGTTATAAATCATTCTACTATAAAGACACAGGCACACGTATGTTTATTGCAGCACTATTCACAGTAGCAAAGACTTGGAACCAACCCAAATATCCATCGATGATAGACTGGATAAAGAAAATGTGGCACATATGTACCATGGAATACTATGCAGTCATAAAAAAAGATGAGTTCATGTCCTTTGCAGGGACATGGATGAAGCTGGAAACCATCATTCTTAGCAAACTAACACAGGAACAGAAAACCAAACACCGCATGTTCTCATTCCTAAGTAGGAGCTGAGCAATGAGAACACATGGACACAGGGAGGGGAACATCATACGCCAGGACCTGTCAGGGGGTGGGAGGGCTAAGAGAGAGATAGCATTAGGAGAAATACCTAATGTAGATGATGGATTGATGGGTGCAGCAAACCACCATGGCACGTGTATACCTATGTAGTAAACCTGCACGTTCTGCACATGTATCCCAGAACTTAAAGTATATATATTAAAAAAGCATGTGTTTAAAAAAATAAGATTTGAGGCCTCCCACCTCGCACTGGCCAGTCACTCCCCAGCTTCAGACTGAGGACCCAGAGCTGTTTTGAGGCTCATCAAAGGTGTTTAAGCAAATCAGCCCCTCCCAACCCTGCCTGAGCTTTGCACTCTCCAGGGCTTGGAGGAAGGGGATGTGGTTAATGGAGGAGACCTTCGATGCTGACTGCATACAGACTCTCCTCCCTTTGAACACATGGCCCCCTTGCTCGGTTCTTTTTCCTGTCACTCCGTTACAGACGGTGTCCCTTTCTCCGACTGGGGAGCTGTGCCTAAGACTGTGCCCAGATACTGAGCTATTTCATTCATGTGAAATTTGGTGACAGTGAGGAGGAGGGCAAGCTCATTAGACTGAAGAAGGCACATGATTGTCGTGTGGTGCAGTCTCCTTCCCACTTCACCAGGGAGAAATCACAATGAGGGATGCTACTCTGAAGGTGGCTGAATGGATGGGTGGGGAGGAGGTTTGGCTCCAGAATGACAGGATGCTGCTTCCCCTCTGAGTTTCACCATCCCAGGCCACTCTGGGAAGACTGTGCTGCCCTTTAGCACTGGTGAGACGGAAAGCCAAATGCACGCCAGGCACATCATAGGACCAAGGTTTTTGGTTTTGTGTCTTTGGTTTTTTGTTTTTGCAAGAAAGATACTTCTGACAGGAGAAGCCAGCTCTATAATTTCACAATGTCTCCCCACCTTACTCATCTCCAGTAGTGACCACCATGAATGGTCCCACTGCCAGCCTCTTGGGAGGCAGCTGGGGCAAGCACTCCATCCTGGGACTTAGAAGCATGAACTCTGGAGAAACACAGACCTGTGTTCAAATCCAAGTCCACTGCATTCTCGCGGTGTGACCTTGGGTAAGTCATTTGGACCCTCTGGGTCCCAGATGTGCCCTGAAGTTGCCCAGGGAATGAACAGTGCTGGAATAGGAGGTGGCTGGGTACAGGCTCTGGCACTTGGAAGGCACCCAGGAAGGGGTGCATACCATCCTTATTTTGCTTTGGTAAAGAGAAGATGGGTCATTGTGATTATTCTAGAAAAAGATCAGCAGAGACTGTGGTCTGCGAGGCTAGGAGCTGGGGAGAAAATGGCAGAGGGAAGCGTGGACACAAGGGGAAGGAGGAGCTGGCAATTCCTGCAGGGCCCTGGCGCCATGGAGCCCTGGGATAGAAATCAGAGAAGCAAGACATGGTGATGGGGGAGTGTCCTTGGGTCTGTGGGTGGACACTAAGGGCTGGCATATGACCACTCATAACCCCCCACCCACCCCCAGCCCAGCCCCACCTCCACCAGGGGACACTCACCTAGAGCTGATTGCCACTGTTCAGGGTCAATTCACTGCCCGGGGTGCATTGTGCTACCTTGTAGGGGCAGTATCTTGGTTTTGCATCCTCAATGAGAATAGGCAGATTCATGCAGATCAGGTGAGAATCAGCACTGCCACTCACACCTAATGCCCACCAGGGCCTGAGCAGCATGAACCCTCGGTAGCAGAATTTCACAGGACACCAAGGCACAATCAGAAGGTGGCTCAGACTAGGGCATGGGCTCAGAGCTACAGGAGAGAGGACCTCTCCCCTCCTCTCCTGCCACCCTCTCCTCCACTTTCCGCATTCCTTCCTCTTTCCCTTCCTCTTTCCCTTCCTCTTTTATCTCCTTTTCCCTACTTTTCCCATCTTACTTCCTCTGTCCCTCCTCTCCCTCCTCCTCTTCTCGTTCTTCTCCCTCCTCCTGGATTCCCTCATTCCTTTACCTCCTCCTCTCCCTGCTCCTCTCTTTTCCTCCTCTGTTTCGGACATAGATCCAATGTGCACAGCAAGACATTCAAACAGCACAAAGGCTAGATCCTCCAAAGGAATATCACCTTCAGCTCTGACTCCCAGTTCCCCTGTTTACCTGTCTGGAGCCACCACTTACAAGCTTATGTATATAAAAGTACAGGTTTGTGGGTATGTTTTACAGAAATATTAGCAGGACATATGCATTCTTCTGTGCTTTTCTAACCTAACACTGTATCTTTGAGATGGTTTCACATACATCTACCTTAATCATTTTAACAGCTGCAGAATGTTCCGTTGCATGGATGTCTTACGATTTATTTAATCAGACCGCAATTGATGGATACTTAAGATGTTTCTCCTCTTTCAATGCCTGCAAATAATACAGCAAATGTTATTTTATTGATAATAATGATAATGGTTAACATTTGCTGTACTCCTTACTAGGAACTATTTTATGTTTTCCTATATTAAATCATTTAATCTTCAAAATAAAGCTAGATTGCAGGTACTCTTATTATTTTATAGATGAAGAAACCAAGGCATGAAGAGATTAAATACCTTGTCCACTTCTTTGCACACATGAGTGTTTATATCTGTGGAATAAATTCTTACAAGTATATTTTAAATTTTCATAGCTTTTACCAAATTGCCCTTCTAAGGCACTGTAGCGGTTTATTGTCTCATCACCTTTGTATAAAAGTGCCTATTTTTCTTATACATTTCTCATATATATTCACTAGGATAGGAGAAAACTTGTATTTTGTGATTTAATTTGCATTATTTTTATTATGAGTGAAATCAAGCATCGTTTTATCTGTTTAAAGCCATTTTATTTATTTTTCCCTGAACCATTAAAGTCCTTTGCTCATCTTTTCTATTAGACTCTTAATCTTTTTCTTGTTAGTTTTAAGAACTTTTTAATGTATTAATAGCCCACATTCCTTTTTTAAAATTATTTTAGGTAAAATGTTTTATAAAATACGTCACACAGAGAGAAGATTGTAGATAACACTTATATCCAATATAAAGAATGATTATATAATGGTCCGGGCGTGGTGGCTCACGCCTGTAATCCCAGCACTTTGGAAGACCGAGGCAGGTGGATCACCTGAGAGACCAGTCTGACCAACATGGTAAAACTCCGTCTCTACCAAAAGTACAAAAAATTAGCTGAGTGTGATGGTAGGCACCTGTAATCCCAGCCACTTGGGAGGCTGGGGCAAGAGAATCGCTCGAACCTAGGAGGCAGAGGTTGCAGTGAGCTGAGATCGCATCACTGCACTCCAGCCTGGGTGACAGAACGAGATCCCATCCGAAAAGAAAAAAAAAAAAGAAATGATAATGTAATGAATACTCAGGTACCCTTCACTCCCCTTGGGAAATATAGCATTTCCAGGTCCTTTGAAGCTCCCTGTGGCATGTTCTCAAATTGCATTTCTGTACCTATCAATCAGGAAATTATTATCCTGAAAGTTTGTGATAATCATTTCTTTTTTCTTTGTTTTAAACTTCCTATAAAATGAATCATACTGTGTGTATTTTTCTGTGACTTTCTTCTATCATTTCCATTATGATTTTGAGACACATCCGTGTTCATATGTACATATGTAGAAGCTGTGGTTCATGACTGATCAATGCTATTGAGTGTTTTATGATTATGCCATTTACATGTGAAAAGTAAAACCCACCAGCAGTATATAAGAATTTCCATGACTCCACATTCTTACCAGCATTTCGGATGGGAGTTTAATGAGATCTCGTTATGATTACAGTTGGCATTTCCATGATTATTGAGGTTGAGCATATTTTCATTCTTTACGGGACCTTGATGTTCCCTTTTCTCTGAAGAGATTATGACTTTTCTCCATTTTCTATTGTATGGTTTGACTTTCCCTTGTTGATCCATCAGTGTTCTTTATATGTTCTGGATATTAATCCCTAGTCAGTTATATGTGCTGCAAGTACATTCAGTTTGTAGCTTTTCTTTTTACTCTCTTTATGGTGCCATTGGGTTTCTTAAACTTCTTTTTGTTTTCTTGAATCAAGTTTAATGAGTTATGTTATTTGAGAAGTTTGCTCCTTTGTCTACGTTTTCCAATAAATTTTCAAAATTTTTCTGCAACATTTTTGTATTGTTTGTTTAATATCACTATCATCTGTTTTATGTCTCTCTTTCCTTAATGTTTATTGTGTCGTTTTTCTTTTTTGACTATTCTGACTAGAGATTTGTCTATTTTTTCAATCTATATTGTCTATTTTGTTAGCCTTTTGAAAGAGAAAACTTGTGGCCTTGATGATCCTTTTTATTTATTTCGTTTTTTTAGAGACAGTCTCATTTTGTCACCCGGACTGGAGCACAGTGGTGCAATCATGGCTAGTGAGCAGCCTTGACCTCCTGGGCTCAAGTAGTCCACTCACCTCAGTCTCCCAAGTATCTGGGACTACAGGCACATGACAGGTGCCTGGCTAATTAAAAAAACTTTTTTGTAGAGATGGAGTCTTGCTGTGTTGCCTAGGTTGGTCTCAAACTCCTGAGCTCAAGTGATCAAGCCTCGACCTTCCAAAGTGTTGGGATTACAGGCATAAGTCACCATGCCCAGCTGATTCTTTTTATTATATGTTTTATTTTTCAATAATTTTTCTTCTTATTTATGTCTCTTTTATTTTCTTTGGGTTTGTGCTGTAGAGTGCTTAGGTTGTTAATGGTGAGCTTTATTCTTTTTAAATGTAAACATTTAAGGCTACATATTTCCCCAAAAGTTCAGTGACAGCTGCATTATATAAGTTTTGATACATAAACATTTTATTATTTAACTTTAAGCATTTATTTTTTTGAGACAGCGTCTTACTCTGTCACCCAGGCTGGAATGCAGTGGCATGATCTTGGCTCTCTGCAACCTTTGCCTCCCATGTTCAAGTGATTCTCCTGCCTCAGCCTCCCAAGCTTTAACCATTTATTTATTTATTTTATTATTATTATTTTTTGAGATGGAGTCTCGCTATGACACCCAGGCTGGAGTGCAGTGGTGCAGTCTCAGCTTACTGCAACCTCTGCCTCCTGGGTTGAAGTGATTCTCCTGCCTTAGTATCCCAAGTAGCTGGGATTACAGGCACCTGCCGGCATGCCCGGCTAATTTTTGTATTTTTATTAGCGACAGGGTTTTGCCATGTTGGCCAGACTGGTCTCGAACTCCTGACCTCAAGTGATCCGCCTTCCTCAGCCTCCCAAAGTGCTGGGATTACAGGTGTGAGCCACCATGCCCAGCCCCAAGCTTTAAGCATTTAAGTGTTTTAATATATTAGTGCCTCTTAGATCAATGAGTTATTTATAAATTTGTTTTTAAAATTTGTTTTTAATTTTCTAATTGGTTGCTCCGGAAAATTTACATGCAAATTGAACTAAATAAGACAGAAAGTTACTATCTTTGCCTTTCAACTGGTAGTAAAATAATCCTCAATGCTGTAATTCCAATCACCTTCTCCTAAAATATGTTATTTTGATCATTTTTGTTCTATTTCATTTCCTTCCCCAACCTAGACGTTACTCTGTGTTTCCCCTTTTCCTTTTTTTTTTTTTTCATTTCTACTAACATTTCAAAAATTTCCTTGGAGATAATTATCATTCTGTCAGAAGCCTGTCCTTTGGAACTCTCTTGGTGGCAAGCTCTCTCAGTTCTTATGTCTGAAAGTGTATTTATTTTGCCCTGTTTGTGTATTCATATTCAGAATGAGTCACTTGGTTACAGCACAGTCTGGGATCACTTTAAAAATCTAATCAACAATCTCTGCTTTTTCAAATGGTTTTATTGAGATATAATTAATACATAATGAAGTACACATGTTGGAATAATATAATTTGACAAGTGAAGCCACCACCCCAATCAAGATAGTAAACATTTCCATTATCTCCAGACGTTTCCTCATGCCCTTTGCAATCTCACCTTCCCAACTCTCCCTGCCAACCATCATTCCCCAAAATGGCTGCCCTGCTTTCTGTCACTCTAGATTAGTTTGCATTTTTTTCTGGAATTGCGTATAAATGAAATCATAGCATGTATACTCTTTTTTTTGTCTGACTTTATTCAGGTCGTGGAATTATTCTAAGATTCATCCATGTTATTTCATGCATTAATACATTGGCTTTTATTGCTGAGTAGTATTCCATGATGTGGATATACCACAATCTGTTGATTGGTGGACATTTGTTTCCAGTTTTTGAATAGTAAGATAAAGCTGGTGTGAACTTTTTTGTACAAGTCTTTGTATGGTCATATTTAATTTCTTTTGGGTAAATACGTAGGATTAGGATGGCTTGCTCATATGGCATGTCTTTGTTTAACTTTTAAAGAAACTGTCAAACAGTTTTACAAAGCAGCTGGTCCATTTTACATTTGTATCAGCAGTGTATGAGACATCTAGTTTCTCTAAATTCTTGTAAACTTGTGGTATGAGCAATATTTTTTTTCTTTCTTTTTTTTTTTTTTTTTTTTTCTGAGACATGATCTGGCTTCATAGCCCAGGCTGAAGTGCAGTGGAGTGATTATGACTCACTGCCACCATACCTGGCTATTATTATTATTTTTTGTATTTTTTGTAGAGTTGGGATTTTGCCATTGTATTAGTCCATTCTCATGCTGCTAATAACGACATACCTGAAACTGGGTAATTTATAAAGAAAAGAGGTTTAATTGACTCACAGTTTTGCAGCGCTAGAGAGTCCTCAGGAAACTTAAATCATGGTAGAAAGGGAAGCAAACACATCCTTCTTCATATGGCGGCAGGAGAGAGAAGAATGAGAGCTGAGTGAAGGGGGAAACCCTTTATAAAACCATCAGATCTTGTGAAAGCTTATTCACTGTCACGAGAATAGCATGGGGGAACCACCTCCATGATTCAGTTACTTCCCACCGGGTCCCTTCCACCACTTGTGGGGATTATGGAAACTGCAATCAAGATGAGATTTTCATGGGGACACAATCCAACCGCATCAGCCGTGTTGCCCACGCTAGTCTCAAACTCATGGGCTTGAGCGATCCTCCTGCCTCAGCTTCCCAGAGTGCTGGGATTACAGGTGTGAGCCACTGTGCCTGGCCTATTTACTTTATTATTGAGTTTCAAGAGTTCTTTTTATCTTCTGGACACAAGTCTTTTACTATATGTATGATTTTCAAATATTTTCTCCTATTGTATGCCTTCTCTTTTTATTATGTTAGAAGCATCATTTAAAGAGTAAAAATCTTTGATTTCGATGAAGTCCAATTTATGAGTTTGCTCTTGTATGGTTTGTCTTTTGATATCATATCTAAAAATTTTTTGCCTAATCCAAAGTCACAAAGCTCTTTCTCCTATGTTTTTTTTCTAGAATTTCTATAGTTTTAGGTTTGTGATCCACTTTGAGTTAATATTTACACCATGTGAGTTATGAATCCAAGTTCTTTTTTTTTTTTTGCCTAAAGATGTTCAATTTTCCCAGCACCATTGTTTAAAAAGAACATCCTTTCTCCACCAAATTGCATTGCATTGTTATAAAAAAAAAATCAGTTGTTAATGGCAGGGGGCAGAGGGGTGGTGACTCACTCCTGTAATCTCAGTACTTTGGGAGACTGAGTTGGGAGGATTGCTTGATCTCAGGAGTTCAAAACAAGCCTGGGCAACATAGTAAGACTTTGTCTTAATTGAAATTAAAAAAAAAAAAAATAGCAAGCTGTGGTGGTGCACACCTGTAGTCCCAGATACTTGGGAAGCTGAGATGGGAGAATCACTTGAGCCTGGAGGGTTTAGGCTGCAGTGATCTGTGATCAGACCATTTCAGTCCAGCCTAGGTGACAGAGTGAGACCTTGTCTCAACGCCCCCGCCCCAAATCCTCAGTTTTTTGTTTATATTTGGGCCTATTTCTAGACTCCCTATTGTGTTTCATTGATTCATTTATTTTCTATTTTTCCATCGTGGTATAGTTTAGATATTTGTTCCTACCCAAATCTCATGTTGAGTCATAATCCGCAGTGCTGGAAGTGGGGCCTGTTGGGAGGCATTTGGATCACAGGGGCAGATTCCTCATGGCTTGGTGCTGTCTTCATGATAGAAAGTTCTTATGAGATCTGGTCATTTAAAAGTGTGTGGCACCTTCACTGTCGCTCTCTCTCTTGCTCCCGCTCTCAGAAGTACAGGCATACCTCAGAGATATTGCAAGTTTGGTTCCAGGCCACTGCAATAAGGCAAATCACACAAATTTCTTTGTTTTCCAGTGCATATGAAAGCATGTTCTGCACATTTATCCCAGAACTTAAGGTTTAATAATGAAAGAAAAAAAACTTACGTTTACACTATACTGTAATCTATTAAGTGTGCAATAGTATTATGTCTTTAAAATAATGTACATACCTTAATTTTTTTAAACTTTATTGCTAAGAATTGCTAACACAGAGACATGAAGTGAGCATGTGCTGTTGGAGACATGGTGCTGATATGTTTGACACAGGATTGCCACAAACCTTCAATCTGTAAAAAAACACAGTATCTGTGACGTGCAGTAAAACAAAGTGCAGTAAAACAAGGTATGCCTGTGTTTGTGTCTAACAGACATTATTCTTCCCATAAATGTTTCATATTCTTCACCATCGAAGCTCTCTGGGCCTGGAGCTTTGTTTTTGTGACGATGTTTAACTGTAAATTTATTTTCTTTAATAGTTTTAAGGATATTGTCTGCATTGATATAACTTCTCTTATCTCTGATATTGGTAATTTTTATATTCTTTTTAGTTTTTCCTGATCAGTTGAACTAGAAGTTTTTAAAATTTTATTGATCTTTTGAAGGAACCAGCTTTTGGTTTCATTTGATTTTTCTATTGTTTTTCTGTTTTAAAATTCATTCATTTCTGGTGGAATTTTAATTATTTCCTTTCCTCTGCTTCCTTTGGGTTTAATTTGCTCTTTTGTTTTCTAGTTTCTTAAGGTAGAAGCTGAGGTCATTAGTTTGATAACTCCTTTCTTTTATAATAAAGGCACTTAGTACTATAAATTTCTTTATAAGTACTGATTTAGTGGTGACCTACAAATTTTGATGCTTTTTCATTTTCACTTAGTTTGAAATACTTTTAACTCCCCTTTTGATTTTTTTTCTTTGACCCTTCAATTATTTAGAAGTGTGTTATTTAGTTTCAAATATTTGTGGATTTTCCAGAGATCTTTCTGTTATTAATTTATAATTTGATTTCACTTTGGTCAGAGAGCATACTTTGTAAGACTAGAATCCTTTTAAGTTTACTGAGACTTGTTTTATGGCCCAAAATATGGTCTATCTTGGTAAATGTTGCTTGTGCACTTGAAAAGATTGTATATTCTGCTGTTGTTGGGTGGAGTGCTATATAAATGCCAATTAGGTCAAGTTGGTTCATAGTGTTATTCAAATCTTTTATATTCTTATTGATGTTTTTTCTACTTATTTTATCAACTCTTGACAGGATGTTGAAATCTTTGACTGTAATGATAGATTTATCTGTTTCTCCTTGTAGTTCAATTCTGTTAATTTTGCTTCATGTGTTTTATGGTTCTGTTATTACATGCATAAACATTTAGAACTATAATTTGATGAATTAACCCCTTTCTAATAATAAAAGATCTTTTTTATCTTTAGTCATATTCTTTGCTCTGAAATCTACTGTGATATTTATATAACTGCTCCAGCTTTCTTTTGGTTAGGGATAACATGGTATCTTTTCTCATCATTCTACTTTCATATTTTATACACACACACATAATGGTCAGAAACTTTTCAAATTTAATGAAAACTATAAAGCCAAATGTCCAAGAAGTTCAACAAATCTCTGGCTCAACAAACATGAAGAAAACTATGCCAAGATACATCCTAATCAAATTGTTCAAAACTAGTAACAAAGAGAATATCTCAAAAGCAGCCAGAGAGAAAAAGGCATGTTACACGCAATGGTACAAATACAGGAATGGCATCAGATTTCTTTTTAAAGCAATGCAAAAGCAATGCAAACAAAAAGACAATAGTGCAACATTACATATAACTATTTTATATGTATAATTCATCTTCTGTAAACAGGATATGATTGAGTCTTTTTCTTTCTTTTTTTGTTTTTTTTTTTTTAATCCAATCTGAAAATCTCTGCCCTTTAATTGGGGATATTTAGCACATTTACATTTAATGTGATTATGGGTATTATACTGTTGTCCAAAAGCTCACTGAGGCTCTTTTCACTTAAAAAATTTTTTCTCCCCTTGTCTCATTTTGAATAGTTTTAATCGCTTCTTCAAATACACTAATGTGCCCTTTTTCACTATATCCTAGTTAAAAAGGACCCTATCCTCTACATATTGGCATCTGTTGTCTGATCTCTGATTGCTGCCTCTGATCACAGAGGTGCTTGTAGACAAAGAGAAAGGCAGCCATTGTTGTTGTACCTCCCCTGTTGTTGCAAGTCCTTCTCCTCTGATAGATTTCCAGGGAATTTAAAGGGGTAGCACCTTTTCCCCCACTCCCTTTATGGGGAAACTTAAGGTCTGCCTTTTCCCCCACTCTATTCTCTCTTTTTCTCCTTTTGGGAACCAAACATTAAAGATTAGTACTCTTTTTTTCATCTCAGAAATTGTAGATTTCATCTCTCTAGATTTGACTTGTGACCTTTTTAGCTCTTTAATGCCTTTACTTAACTTTTGAACAACTAGAATATACTTATAATAACTAGTTTAATATCCTTGTCTGATAGTTCTGACATTTTTGTTAGTTCTGAGCCAGTTTGACTCTTGGTTGACAGTTTTTTTATTGTTGTTTTTGTTTGTTTGTTTGTTTGTTATTGTTGTTTTTAGCACTGAATATACTGGCTTCCAAAGTTCCTGATGAGAAATCTGCTGATAATCTCATTGAGGGTCACTTGTATGTGATGAGTCACTTCTCTCTTGCTGCTTTCAAGATTCTTTGTCTTTCAAAAGTTTATATTATAATGTAAAGTTTTGATTATAATAGTTAGGTTATGACACTAACCCTAATCTTAGTGTAAGTTCCTTGAGTTCATTTTCCTTGAAGTTTGTTGAAGAACTCCTTGAATGTTTATATTCATGTCTTTCATCAGATTTGGGAAGTTTTTGGCCGTGATTTATTCAAACATTCTCTCTTCTCTTTCTAGTACTCCCACAATGCATTTGTTGATCTGCATGATGGTGTCCCACAGGTCTCTTAAGCTCTATTTGCTTTTCTTCAATCTTTTTTCTTTTTGTTCCTCAGACTTTGTAACTTCCAATGTTCTACCTTCAAGTTCACTCATGATTTTGTCTGCCCAGATCTGCCTCTGAGTCAGACTTCTCTAGTGAATTTTTCTTTTCAGTTATTGTGTTTTTACCTTCATATTTTCTGGTTTCTTTTTAGGTTTCTATCTATTAATATTTTCATTATGTTCATAAATGGTTTCCTTGACTTTCTCCATATCTTCCTTTAGTTCTTTGACCATCTTTAAAATAGTTGTTTTAAAGTCTGTCTAGCAGATATGCCATAAGGTTTTTTTCAGGGACAGTTTCTGTTGATTTATTTTTGTCCTTTGAATGGGCTGTGCTTTCCTATTTCTTTATATGCCTTGTGTTGTTGTTGTTGTTGTTGTTATTGTTGAAAACTGGACATTTGAATCTAATAATCTGGAAATCAGATTCTCTCCCTTCCTCAGGATTTGTTGTTTTCTTATTATTTTGTTTTTGGTTGTTGTAGTCCATGCCAAGGATCAGTCTGAGGTATAAACTTCAGGTCTTCTCAAGTCTTTTCTGAGCCTTCATCTTTCCTGGGACATGAGTGGTCATTTTCTAATTTCCCTGTATCTGTGATTGCTTTTGAACATTCTAGGCTTTAATGTTTGGCCCCAAACAGGCGAAAAAGAGGAAAAAAAGAGAGACAAATAGGAAAAAAAGGGGTGCTAGCCCTTTAAATCCCCTGGAAGTCATTTCAGCCAAGAAGCAGGGGCTTGCAACAGTTGGGGGAGGTGCAACAACAGTGGCTGCCTTTTTCTTTGTCTGCATCTTTGTGATCGGAAGCAGAAATCAGAGATCAGACAACAGATGCTTGGTATGTAGAGGATAGGGTCCTTTTGGTCTACCCTGGTTCACTCAAGCTATGTGCGAGTTGCTCCAGGAACATGTGCACAGCTGCTTGCCATGGGCTTGGGGGAGGGGGATGAATAGCTGCTACTGAGCTGAGAGTGAAATTTCCCCTGGAATTTGCAAGCCTTCAATAAACTCCAGTGTTTCAGAATAGTTACATCAGACGGAGTCTGCTAGTGTTAGGTGGGTAGACAGATATCTGGTGCTTTCTACTTCACCGTCTTTCCAGAGGACCTCATTCTATTAATTTTCTGTTTCATGTATTTTAGTTCCAGAATTTTCATTTTGTCATTTTTTTGTAGTTTATAATTCTCTGCAGAAATATCAGTCTCTTCAATGATTATATCTTTCTTTACCTCTAAAATTTTAAACATATTAAAATGGTTGTTCCAAAGTTCTTATTTGCCAGTTCCAATGACAGAATTCCAATTCTAATTCTATTTCCTTTGAGAGTCTGTTTCTATTGATTATGCTTTCTCTTGATTATAATCATTATTCCCTGCCCCCACCAGATTCTTCAGATGGCTTGTAATTTTTAAATTGTATTCCAAACACTATATATAAATAGCAATGAAGACTAAAGGATGCTTTTCTTTGTTTGTTTCCCAGACTGAAAGCTCTTTCTTATGACTGATGGTTAAAGTAAATGTCTGATCATTCACATTTCTCCTTGATCAAGCTGAGATGGGGCTGGGCCACAGCTTTAATTAGATTGAGTTCATCTGTGTGATTGTCTCAATGTCTGACCCCCAAAGCTGTCGTCTGTTTTTAATCTTCTCAGAATTTGAGCTGGAAAACGGCTACAGTTTTCTCCTTCCTTCCTTCCTTCCTTCCTTCCTTCCTTCCTTCCTTCCTTCCTTCCTTCCTTCCTTCCTTCCTTTGTTCAGTCAAGGATTTAGTGAGCACATAACAGGATCATGGCTCTTTTCTAAGCATTCTGTATTAATTATTGACTCACTTTATCTTTGCAATGACCCTACACTGTGGGTTATATTATTTCTATTTTTCAGGCAAGGCACAGAGAGGTTAAGT
>NC_045437.1:118930243-118957613 GCF_002776525.5 Piliocolobus tephrosceles | reverse complement strand
CTCTCTCTCTCTCTCTCTCTCTCTCTCTCTTTTTTTTTTTTTGAATTGGAGTTTCACTCTTGTTGCCCAGGCTGGAGTGCAATGGCACAATCTTGGCTCACTGCAACCTCTGCCTCCTGGGTTCAAGCAATTCTCCTACCTCAGCCTCCTGAGTAGCTGGGATTACAGGTGCACACCACTACGCCTGGCTAATTGTTTTGTATTTTTAGTAGAGACAGGGTTTCGCCATGTTGGTCAGGCTGGTCTCAAACTCCCGACCTCAGGTGATCCACCCACCTTGGCCTTCCAAAGTGCTGGGGTTACAGGCATGAGTCACTGCGCCCGGCCTACAGTTTCAGACAGTTTTGGTTCACTCTTAAATTCAAGTCTGTCAGGATCTTGAATCCTATAATCATGAGAATGCATTAAACTACAATCTGTTTACTCTTTCTTCACTGCTGCTTACTCAGCAGTGAGAGAGGAGAGCATGTGGGGCAGGAAAATATCTGGGGTGAGTAATCTGTTCTCGTGTTTGGAGCTCTTCCAAACTCCTGCCAGCTCACACTGTTGTCTAGGTAGCCCAGCTGATTTCCCTGGTCCCCTAAAAGTCTCTGTATTTATGGCAGGTTTGCTTACATTTAGCTCAAGTTCCTTCTCCCAAGCATGGAAGATGCTATGAGTTTGTTTCTGTCTAGAAATCAGTTCATCAAGGCAGTAGAGAAATTTGGTTGGAATGGGTGGTGTGAAATTCAGTTTTGTGTCACCAATTGCGGGTATTCATTAGGAATCACTGGAGGTGAACTGAAATAAATCATCCTCTCTCAAGGAGGCAGTGTTACTCCTGGACCTGGCAGGATGCTCATGTGGGTATGTCCAGCAAACCAACCACTAACAATCCCAAAGGTAACAATTTCTTATACTCACATGGTGCTTTGTGTTTAACAAGGCATGTCCATGCCCATGCTCCTTTGATTCTCACAAAAACTCAGTTTTAGTAAGAGGGAAGACTGGGAAAGTCCAGTGGGCCAGTTTGGGAGTGGCCTTGAATGTCATCCTTGAGACTTTGAACGTTGGTCCATATTCTGCCATTTACCTCCTTTCATGCAGATCACTATGGGGGTCTCATTGCAAGCCTCCCTGCCTCCAGGCCTGACCCCTCCATCCATCTACCACACCGAATGAACAATCTAAAAGGCAAACTTCCCCTTGCCACTCTCCTGCTCTGTACTCTTCAATGACTCCCCAGTGCCTTCAGAACAAATCTACAAAGCTCTTGAGATCTGGGCTCTTTCCACTTCTCCAGTCTCATTTTTCCCCTCCTGCTTCTCCCTACTTTCTTCTCCAGCCACACTAAACTCTCTTCAATTCCTTCACTGAATCTTGCTCCATCAAGCATATATGCATCGCTATATGCTTTTCCACATTGCACACACACACACTCATGTCTGCTCATCCATCAGGTCACAGCCACAGAGGGACCTCTTTTCCATGCCTCCTCTGGACCTGCAGGCCCTGAGCTTGCTTCCAGCCCATCACCTGGCTCACTGGGCTGGGACTGCTCCAGCATTTGCTCCCTACTAGAATGAAAGCTGTGGGAGGGCAGAGATTGTTCATCTTACACACCCTTGAGTCTCTAGCACCAAGCACAGTGTCTACACATAACAAGCACTCCATCAATGCTCATTGCATTGAATAGGACCCAGGGAGCTACAGACTGCTTGTTTTGCTATATACTCTGCCAGTTGTTTAAGAGGTCAGCTCATGAGTACCTATTATCTCTCATAGCCTAGTTCTGGGCCGAAATGCAGGGTCAGAGGAGAGGTTGCTGCAATAGAACATGAGCAGAGCTCACATTTATCCAGTGCTTCACATGCACGGTCCCATGCACTGTCCCATGCAATCCTCACAAACCCTGCACATTTGGTGCTATCATTAGCATTCCCACTTTGGAGATGAGAAAACAAAGGCATGGAGAGGTGGGGCAATTTGTCCAAAGTCACAAAGTTCAAAAGTGGTGACTCTGGGGTTCAGTCCAGGCAGTGTGATGCCAGAGAGTCATGCCTCTAACTACTATCCAACAGGAACATTGACCTCCAGAAGCTTCCAGGCTGGTTTTTGAGAAAAGCATGCCACCACAGGATCCCAAATGCAGGGGATACCCAGAGAAGGGAAGAAGTGTGACTCACTGCAGTCTCAGAAACCCTGAGAAGGTGACGAGCTCTGGAGGGCAATGTAGAGGCTTTTGGGAACCTGGATACCCCAGACCCCCAGAAGAGGGGTCCTGCAATTTCGCAGTGATTGACCTCAGGCCAGGAAGCAATGCCACAGCCAAGCTGCCACTATGGGCCAGAGACTCCTGAGAGCCCAGAATGGAAAACAGTGCGACTAAATGTCAGGGTTTCGGGTCCCAGCCAGACCTGGCTGCCCTATACCGAGCTCCATCCTCCTGCCCTGGAAGGAAGAGCAGGGAGAGATTCCACAGGAGCCCTCAGGAGAGCTTCCGAAAAGGGCCCCCCTGCCAGGGAGCAGGGAACAGCGGGCGCTGTGGCGGCCAGGTCGGGGCGGGGCAGCCTGGGTCTGTGTGGGGCAGCCGGCAGCCGGGCCACCCGGACACCTCTGACAGGCAATTTCCAATTTCCTATGGAATTAAAGTGTAAAAGCAGAGAGTCCGTCACTGTCTGCTGCCTCCCTGGGAGGGGAGAGAGTTATTGCTGCAGGCTTGAAAAAGCTGAACTGTCCTTTCCCAAACAAAACAGCAACCAAGGAGGTTGGTGGTGGGAGGACGGCTTCAGGGCTCCAAGCTGGAAGTCAGGATGCGGGCTCTTCTGTCTCTACCTGCTTGGATGACCTTGGGCAAGTCCCTTCTTGTCTCTGGGCCTCAGTTTCTTCATCTACATGAGGAGGCATTGGACAGGAGGATGCCAGAGGCTCCTTCCAGTTCTGAGAGGCCAGCGTTTGGTGATAAAGTTGGATGTGGGAAAGATGAGGTCTTGGGGGAGAGGGAAGGGGCTGGAATCATTGTGGGTTGGAGCCGTTAAAGGAACCTCTGTTCAGCCTCAGCCCCAAGGCTCCCAAACCCAGCAGCAGAACTGGGATCCACCCAGCCAAAATCAGCGAGGGAAAGCCAAAAGCATGAGTAAGGAGAGGCTGGGCCGTAAACATGTCATCTGCACAAACAGCCAGCCCCCTCTGGGGTCCCATTGGCCCTGCTGGAGGGAGGAGGCTGCTATTGGGGCCCCCCTCAGCCACAACCCCAGGCCTACTCGCTTGGCCTGGGACTCCAGGGTGGAGACCTGATTGCTTAGAAGGGAAACCTGGCTGTGGACGTGCCCCGAGGAGCTGTCAGGAAGGGACGGGGGGTGGCTCTCAGCGGAAGGGAGGCTTTCCATCCTGATATCAAACAGGGTTTTCTGGGATGGTCTCCATTTCAGATCTGCTGGGCTCCCGCTTCTCCAGTCCTGACCGTTCCTCAAAGTTCTGGAAAGTGAGCAGCATGCTGGCCCTTGATCCGTGGGTCTTCATGGGCATTGCAAACATAGTATTCCCCAAACATGGCTCTTGGTTCTCTCCAAACTGTCTTCTTCTGTGGGGTTTCTGGCTTGGGAATGGTACTACCACCTAGTCCCCCAAGCGGGTGTTCCAGAAGTGATCCTTGCTCCTCCTTCTCCCTCTCCACCCACATCTAAGATGTGGCATGTGCCATGTCCTGACAACCTGACTCTGTGCACTTCCATTGAGCTGTTTCTCTCTCTCAATCTCTCTCTCCTTTTCTGGACCTGAAGTATACACAATCCAACTAACTATAATCCGGTTTTCAAATGGCTTGCTTTTTAAATTTCCTTATTTTTAATAACAAAACAAAAGCTAGAACCATGACAATAACCTGCATTCACAATGCATGATTCTCCACCCCATCTCCTTGCCTTCTGCCCTCCGAGGGAGCCATCATCCTATGTCTTGTGTCTATTGCTGTGTTGCTTCCTGTTGATAAGACCTTACTTTATGTATCTGTACTCCTAAAGTCTAATTTTAAATTTTACAAATGGGTATTTTGTATGTAATCTTTTGGAATTTACTTTTTGCAAGCACAGTAGATCATTTCCAAATATGGCTGCAATTATTCCTCTTCCCGCCTCCACATCCCTTTTGCAACATGACTTTGAAGTTCCTTCCATCAAGAAGTGGAGTCTGTTTCCCCACCTCTTAAATCTGGGCTGGCCCCGTGTATGTTTTGACTAATATAATATGGTAGAAGTGGAATTGTGCCAGTTCTGAGCTTAAGCCTTTGGAGGATTTGTGCTCTTCCATATTTTCCTGGAAACTTTTGAACAAGTCTGGGCTAGCTTGCTGGATGAGGACTGACGTGTGGCCCAATTGCCACCATTGTCTAGCCAACAGCCAGTCAACTCTCAGAAGCAGTGACCCCTAGCTGACTCTCTGCTGACCCTGGACTCATAAGGAAGCCCAGCCAAGACCAGAACTGTCCAGCTGAGCCCAGCCTAAAATATCTACCCACTAAATTCTGAACCAAATAAGTAATTGTTTAAGCTATTAAGTTTGGAGTGGTTTGTTACACAGCAATCACCAGCTGTTACACTAAGATTCAGTCTTCTGTTGCATGCTGCTATGGCTCATTCATTTTCATGGCTGTATATATTCCGCAGTGTACATACGGTTTACTCATCCAGTCTGCTGTTGATGGGCATTTGTGTTTTTGATATTGTGAAAATCGCTCCATGAACTTTTTTGTACCTGTCCTCTATCGAATGTGTGCAAGAGATTCCTGGTCCTCTCTAACCTCACAGCTGCTGGAAAGCTTGAGTCCATTGCCCTGACTATCCCAGAAGAAATGATCAAAAATGAAAATCACATCACGACATTGCCCTGCTCAAAATCCTTCAGTGGCTCTCCTCCAGCACGAGGGTGGAGTCCAGCATCTTAACTCAATATTTAAGGCCCTCTGTGGCCGGGTCAGTGCTGGCACCTCCAGCCTTAACGTCTCTTTGACAACAAGCTCTACCACTAAAAATCTATGAGACCTTGGACAAATTCCTTCTGTTCTTTGTGCCTCAGTTTTCTCTTCTTAAAAATGGGACTAAAGACACACTGAGGTGGGGGGATTAGTGAGTTAAGCCTTACAAAGCTTTAAGACAGCACTTGGAGCAAAGCACCCCACAAATATTGGCTCTTATTGTTGTTCTTACTGTTGTGAGAAATGGAGTCAAATGGTAAGGCTGATGTTTCCGAGGGTACGTCACCCCTCAGGGTCTTTGCCCATGTCTGTCCCTCTGCTCAGAAAGCCTGCTCTCTCCCTGCTTACCTGGCAGGCTTGCCTGCTCAGCCCTCTCCTAGTCTCACTCTGTGTCTTTCCTGCTGATTCCCCACTGCCCAGAAGAACTGACCTCACCTTTTCCCACCCCACTGGCCCCTGCATACATGGCTATCACTGCTCATGTTTGTTTACTGGGCCTCCTTGAGGGCAGGGACGATGGCCCATTCATCTCTGTATCCCAGGGCCTCAAGGAGCCTGGCACAGATAAATTCATGATAAATGCATTGTCAGTGAGTAAGTGAAGTACCGACCTTATTTTCCCTGAGCAATCATTCATTCAACCACCATTTATAGAGTCAGCTCCATGCCAGGCACTGCTGTGGCTAAGTGGAGACCTCTGCCTGCAGGATCTCCTGGTCTGTGAGGAGAGACAGATCCCTATGTGGATGGACACAGCTCAGCGCGGTCCAGGCTGCCACGTGGGAGCGCCCTACCCAGAACAAACAGAGAGAGAGCCCTCAAAGAGCCCACCACCACCAAGGAAAATGAGGGTTAGACCTGAGACAAAGACAAAGCTGCCCAAGCATCTAGGGTATTTGGGATTCTGATTATGCACAGGACAGGAGTTTAGAGAGCCACAGAGGTGCCCAGTGGGCCGGAAGCTGCTGGCTGCAAGATCTGGGAGTGCAGGCGCCATCTTGTTCACCTTGAAGCCCAGTTCAGCCAGGGTCTGACACAGAGGGGGTGGTCAGTATAAATACTTGTTGGATACATAATAAATGAGGAGAGGAAATCTAACTAAATAGGAACTGCATTTCAGTCCCACTCTGCCACATACTGGTCAGTGACTACGGCCAGGACACATCCCCTCTCTGGCCTCAGATATTTTCCAACATCCTCTCCAACTCTCACATTCTATGATGATGCAGAGAGGCCGCCTGGACCCTCAGGGTGCTCCTGCACTGACTGTGTGTGCATGTGTATGTGAGTGTGTGCGCATGCGCAGCACACTGCAGATCTGGACGTAGGAACAAGCGCAAAATATGATAATTATCATTCTGGGAACACTTGTTCTGTGCCAGGCACAGGATGCAAAGGTCTAAGTGCTTCACATGTATTTCCTCATTTTCCTCTTACCCAAACTGCACAAACCCAAACTGTTCAAAACGGGGGATGTTGTTATCCCCATTTTATAGCTAAGGAAACTGAGGCTCCTGTGTTGGAATAAATACTCCCACAGATGGTAAGTGGCAGATGTGGGATTCCAAGAGAGATCTGTTGGACTCCAAGCTCTTAGCCACTCCACTCCAGGGCCTCCCACGGGAGTCTACCCTCAGACTCCTGGGTGCATGTCTTTCTGCCACTTGAGGGCAACTTTTGGTGACAGAACCTGGCTGAGAATTCAGAGATGACCAAGGCCAAGGCTGGAGGGAGCTGGGGGTGGGTGAGTGAAGGGCGTTCAGCTTCACTGCCTCTCCAAGCCTGTGAACTGCTGCCAAATCCCCCATGTGAAAGACCTGGCTTGGGTTTCCTGGGCTTGCATGCGAGTTTTTGCTTTGCTCAACCAAAGGGCTTCCTGCAGTGCTCTGGACTGTTCTTTCTGGCCAGGCTAAGAGAGGGCAGAGGTCAGCGGAGGCCCTGCCTTTGGCTCACCCTCCCAGAGGGTGGATTCCCAGCAAGCCTGAGAGATCCTGGAATGGTCTCTCAGCATACAGGCGGGAGTACTGGGATATTTGTTCCCCCGGACACAGCTCCCTCCCTCATGTGCCACAGAGCAGCTTAGAGGGAGCAGCTCAGCACTGGAAACCCGGCCACGGGAAAGGCTCTTACAGGCTGGTCTTTGAAAGAGAGTTGTGTTTCTTCAAGTGCTTAGGGGAGAAAATAAGCGAGAAAAAGAGAGAGGAAGGAAAGGAAAGGAAAGGAGAGGAGAGGAGAGGAGAGGACAGGAGAGGAGAGGAGAGGAAAGGAAAGAAGAAAGGAGAGAAAAATTGACCATACTAGGGGCCTTGTCTGTTGAGTCAAATTTCCTGATGGACTCATCCCAAATGATGCCTGAAATGGAGGCCACTGTGGGGCTGTTGTTGCAAATGTACTTAGTGGATGGATCATGGCCTCTTCTGCAGCTGCAAGCTCCCCATTCCAAGGCCCCAACTCAACAGGTCTGATGGAAGGTCTTGGATGCTGATTCCAAATAGAGTCACCCTGGCTGGGAAGGCCTTTCTGGGTCCCCAGGGAAAGATTTGGATGGTGGGGACCTAATACTGCAGCTGAAGCTCTTGCCCTTCCAGGAGGGCAGGGAGGGTCAGTGAGCCTCAGGGGCCTTCCTTGCAGGTTCGGGGGCCTCAGGGGGAACACGGCCTGGCTCTTCAGGGACTGTCCCTGGAAGTGACCTGAACTCCAGGGACTCAGGCCAGAAGCAGCCTCTGTTGCACACACCCCTGCCCCTCTGTGAGGTGTGGGAGTGGGTGGGGAAAAGACTTGCTCATCCAGGCCTTTGGAAACATCCCGCCACACTTTCTTCCAGGCAGGCCGAAGTCATTTTCCAAGTATTTCACTTTCCATTTCTTCTCCAGATCTGGTAACAGGGTGTTCCTGCCCTCTTCCCCTTGCTGACCCTTCTGCCTGGGCCCCGCCCCTGCTGCGTTTCATCAAGTCGACACGCTCTAAGAAACCAGGCCAAATCTGCACTCTGCCCCACGGATGGCGCAGATGTGGGTGACCGGCCCCCCTTGGCCTGCAGAAGTTTACCTTTGAGCCTAGAGGACAGCTATCCAGAGGGAAACAGGCACCGGGCGTTCAGTGGGTCACGGGCTTTGAGGTCTGGCTTCTCTACTGTGTTACCCTGGGAAAGTGTCTTGAGCTCTCTGAGTCTCTACGTGCTCATCTGTGAAATGGGGGCTACCCTATCTCCCTTGGGATGTTGTGAGGTTCAGAGAGGACAATGAACGCGTTTGCAGTCCATGTGCACATCTGGGTTCATATTGGGGAGCCGATGCAGCTTTCTGATTGTACTTTCGGAGGTGGAAGTCAACTGCTGGAGATCTCTCTCGGGGACAGCCTTTTTGTGTCTTTCTAGGCATGCAGAAGCAGTCCAGGCAGTGGAATCAGCCAAAACTGACTACGAATTCTGGTTATACAGCTTCCCAGCTGGGGAACCTTGAGCAATTCACCCACCTCTCTGGGCCCCAGTTATGAATAAAATATAAAAGAAAATGCAGGTAAAATGCCCCCTTCCTCAAGGGGTTGAGGTCAGGATTAAGTGGCATAATGCAAGCCCTTGGCACAGTACTTAGCTCGAGGGAAGGTGACAAATAGTCATGACTCTTTTTTGGGATCAGGGTGATGGCACAGTTTCCAGCCCCTCTCCCTGAGATGCCCTGGGAGGTTCTTGGCTGGGAAGCCAGCTGTTTCTTTGTCTGAGAGGAAGAAGATGCTATACATCTCGCTCTCACTTAACCCTGCTCCCTCCCACTCACTACCACCCTTTTTCTTTTTCCAGGCCACATGAGTTTTGCAGAGCAGACGTAGAAAACAGAGAATGAAAAAAAAAAAAAAAAAAAAAAAAAAAAAAGAGGAGAGATCTGAAGCCAGAATGGGCGTCATGCAAGAGGCTCTAGAGTTGCAGACAGTTGCAGCCCAGATACGACGTGCAAAGAGAGACGTCCCAGATCTCCCAAGCAGAACTCCGGCGCACTTTGAAGTGTTGACAACACATAAAATTAAAAGCATCACAATGCGAATTATCACGTTGTTTTTTCCACTTTGATAGCCTCTACAAAGCATTTTATACCGATGAATCAATACAAATGTCTCTTTATAAAGACATTGGAAACAAAAAGATACATTTTTTTTTTCCCTTAAGAGAAACCAACACAATTAACAAAAAGATTTCAGCTCTGGCAAGCAGGATAGCTCTAGGTAACAGTGAGTTTGTCTCTCCTTTTAACAGTGGCCTTGGAGGTCACTGCTGTCTACTTGCTTGGATCACATCATTCAGCCTCCGATGACTGTTCTGCCTGCTGATTAGTCAGCACCATGAGATGAGACAAACAAGCCACAATTGCATTGCTACTGCCTCATGACTGCACACACATGTGTGTGCACGTGTATAACAATATGTATATAGCGTGTGTAAATATATATAGGCGTGTGTGTGTGTGTGTGTGTGTGTGTATTTTGAGGTTTGGTAAAATAAAGCTTGCAAATTAGGATTAATTTATAACTCGTTATAATTTGATTATTGGCTGGGACTCCCTTTATGTTACAGCAGATGGACTTTTGCGTGAAATATTTTCCCCGAGTTGCTATAGAGATGTGCCAACATCTCTCTGCTGAAGTGATTCCCTGCAGGCCTGTTTGTTGTTGTGCCCGGTGCCGAATTACTTGCAGGCTGAATCACTTACAGCCCTCACAGAGGCTGATGAAAGAGCCCCGGGACCCTGGGAGTCTCCAGCCTCTCAGCTACTGCCACCAGGGATGGGCTGCAAAAGTCATTAGGCCTAGATTGGAGGGCGGGTGACTGAGCTGGTGGGTGGAGGGGGGTGTCCAGGTGAGCCAGGCAGCCACAGGGGAGAGGGCTGCTGTGGGCAAGGGAGATAACTCAGGCTAATCTAAGACCTACTATATGGCCAGGCACAGTGGCTCACACCTGTAATCTCAGCACTTTGGGATGCCAAGGTGGGTGAATGACTTGAGACCAGGAGTTTGAGACCAGCCTGGTCAATGTGATGAAACCCCGTTTCTACTAAAAATACAAAAATTAGCTGGGAGCAGTGGTGTGTACCTATAATCCCAGCTACTCGGGAGGCTGAGCCAGGAGAATGGCTAGAACCTGGGAAGTGGCGGCTGCAGTGAGCTGAGATCACACCACTGCACTCCAACCTGGGCGACAGAGCCAGACTCCGTCTCAAAAAAAAAAAAAAAAAAAAAAAAGCCTACTGTAGCTAGATGTAGTTCTAGGAACATGTAAACATTCCATTTATCTGTCTAGTTCCTATAGCAACCCTGTGAGGGGAGTCCTGTTGTTCCCACTTTTCTGGTGGGGAAAATGAGGCAGAGGAGTTAAGCTATTTTCTCGAGCTACCACCACTGCAGTGATCTCACCAATGATGTCTCCCCAAAATGGGGGTGAGGTGGGATAGATGGGGTACTGGGAGGGCAGCTGGGAGAACTGAGAAGCCACAGGCTGGGCGGGGTAGCCAAATTTAGCCCTCTGCCAATTCCTCTGGCTGTCGGAGGATCCTCAGACAAAACCCCCAAACTCCATCATGCAGCTCACAGTCCATTTGGGCAGACACACTCAGGCCTGTCTGACGAGCAACATAAACATGGCCAAGCGCCTCATGAGACGCTGTGGGTCCTGACTCTTGAACCAGAGGCTGAGTATGGAAGCCCCAACTCCCCGATTCCCATCACAGGCAAAGATGTGAATCAGGGAATGTTCCAGAGAGCAGAGTTTACAAAAAGGGTGGCCTGGAGTGGCGACAAAGGCGTGGGCTTTGAAATCAGACAGACCCAAGTTAGAATCTCGAATCCACCCTTGTCCAGAGCTGTGACTTTCCTCATCTGTAAAATGGGATTCATTGTACTTACCTGGCAGATTTAGGCTCAGCTCTCCCAGTAGAATGGAAGCTCTCTAGAACAGTGCCTGGCGCACAGTAGACCCTGTGAAATACATGTTGAATAAATGAGTATGGTTTTAGTACATCTGGCATGTAATAAGTCTTACTAGATAGTAGAAATTATTTCAATCCAGCACTTTTAGACTTTGGAGCCCGTTTTCTTCTTTCATATTGTTAACTTCCCTTCTCGGGCAGTGTCAAGATCCTGAGTCCTTGAGCCTCTTCCCCAGCCCCTACCAACCCATGTAGACAGGATTCTTGGAGACTACAAACTGCTCAACATGTTAACCAGTATCTCAGTCCATGGAGATCTCTTTCTAGGATAGCACTTTAGTCAGGACTCTTTAGACGACAAGGACAAACACTAACTCGATCTGTCTTAATAAATGAACAAAGGAACTTACTAATAGGAGTAAATGGCTTCAGGTATGGCTGAATCCAGCTGCCCAGCTAATCTCTTTACATTTCTTAAATTTATTCTCTTTCAGTTTGAATCTACCTTCAGGCAGCCTCTGCCCTTGTGATGGTAGGATGGCAGTCCAGCTTCAGGACTACCTCTCACCAGTTCAGCACCTTAGCAAAAAGAGAACTCCTCCCAAGGGTTTAAATACAAGCCCTAGGACTGCATTTTATTGAATGTATTATATAATGTATTATAATATACTTGGGTCACATGCCAAGCCATACCATGTATCCATCCTGGAAACCTGGAGGTGGAGTCAACCCCACCTAAATCAACATGGCCTGAGAATGGGGAAGGAGAAGTTCTCCAAGGGCAAGGCGGAGGTTCTTGACAGAAGAGGAGAGAGACGCTGAGTGGATGAGAACAGCCAACATCTACCACAGAGCGGAAAACAACAACCTTGATTCTCATGACAAGCCTGAAAGGTAGTTATGATTCTTTTCATTTTGTAGAAAACAGAAGCACAGAGAGTCTGGGGACCCTGCCCAAGACCACATAGTGTGTCAATGGCAGATTCAGGGTGGGAATCCCCAAGGCTGTGTTCTTGCCAGGACTTTATAGAAGGAAGTGAGCTTCGCAGCAGGTCATGAACTAGCAGTTGGAAGATAAGTGAAAAGATACAGATGGGCTCAGAATCCCGGCTTCCACAAGGGGAAGCTTCTGGGCCCACGCAGGTCTGTTTGTGGTTCTTGCTCTCATCTGTGCTGAGTAGTACAGGTCTCAAGATAACTAGGTGCTTGCTTTTCTTCATCTTTCCCAAATCTCAGAACATATTGTTGGTCATGTTTGCAAATCTTATAAGCAATTTATAATTTTATTTTATTTTATTTTATTCTATTTTATTTTATTTTATTCTATTTTATTTTTTTTGAGACAGAGTCTGGCTCTGTCTCCCAGGCTGGAGTGCAGTGGCCGGATCTCAGCTCACTGCAAGCTCCGCCTCCCGGGTTTACGCCATTCTCCTGCCTCAGCCTCCGGAGTAGCTGGGACTACAGGCCCCCACCACCTCGCCCGGCTAGCTTTTTGTATTTTTAGTAGAGACGGGGTTTCACCGTGTTAGCCAGGATGGTCTCAATCTCCTGACCTCGTGATCCGCCCATCTCGGCCTCCCAAAGTGCTGGGATTACAGGCTTGAGCCACCGCGCCCGGCCAATTTATAATTTTATTTGGATTTTCTCAAGTCAGAAATAATTTGACTGTAGCATTATTAAGAATTCTATTTTCAAACTTTTTTTTTTCCAGACTTCTTGGTGGTTCTCTTTATTTGGAGAAACCTTTATATCTTCACACAGCTGGGATCTTCCAAGAAGGTTTTGGATGAGTATGCCTCAATTCAGTCCTCAAGACCTATGCTGCATTTGTTTCCTTCCCTCTTGATCCACCTCCAGCCCTCATTCAATTCTAAGTCTCATCATGCCTTTGAAGGCTGCCCTGCTACTTTCAAACCTGTGCTTTTTCCTTTGTTCAATCGTGACCCTGCTTATGACACTACAGAAAGAACAGCTTTGCAGACTCCGGACTTGGTTCCAGGTGTCTGCACTCATAATTTATGTTGCCCTTCAATTTACCTGTAGAATCTTGCCTTTCAAGAATTGGTTCCACATAAAGTTTCTAAGGGGCTTTTAAAACTGTAAAGCAATATAAAATATAGATGTTATAAAATCTAAGATCATTTGTCCATGTTACTCTCTATCTGTTGGTTCCTTCCTTATTGAAAATTGGTGTATAGATGGTAGATAGATAGACAGATAGATTTTTATTTTGGTCTATCTCCTTTACTAAACAGTGAGCTCCATGAAAATATGGATCATCACTGTCTTATTCACCATTATATTCTCAGCACATGGTATTGTCCTGGTATAGAACAGATCCTCAATAAATGCTTGCTAAATGAATGCATGCATGAGTGAGTGAATGAATGAAGATGCAAGTGGATGAATGTGTGGAAAACGTGGTCTGGCTTTCCCAACCAGATGAGAAAGCAAAGGCGCCAGAGTTAGCTTCATCTGTTGCTTCCTAGCAATATGACCCTAGGTTGACCTTTCTGTGTTTCCATTTTCTCATCCTTGAAATGGGGAAAATACTTCACTGAGGACACCAAAAGATCACCTATGTGAATTCAATGTTTGATGTAGTAAGCGCTCAATAAATATCAACAGCCTTCTCTCTGCCCTTCTTGGAGATTCATTAATGCCTACAATGGTGGGCAAATACTGAGTGTTTAGTGAATACTTTTTGATGGATAGATGGTTAAGTTTATCAGAGTGATGGTGGCCACACGTTGGGTGTGGTATTTCCATTCTGGCTTGAGTGAAAACTGTGAGATGTGTAACTGAACCAAGAATTCAGGTAAGCACTGGGCATCATAAGAAGTTGGAATGGGGAGGTCAGTCGGGTCTGTGTGGGTGTGCTTGTGCGTGCATGTGTGCACGTGGATTTGGGGAGAGGTGTGCAAGGAGAGGACACAGTTATCCAGCATCCACTGATTCTAGTTTAGAATTTAAAAAGTTAAATTCTAAAAGTTTAAGTTGAGAATTCCACTGATTCTAGTTTAGAATTTAAAAAGTTAAATTCTAAAAAGTTTAAGTTGAGAATTAAACAGGTACTTGGCAGCCCCTGGAAATTCTTAAGAAGGAAAAATATAGTGGGAATTCTCTTAGCACCCACATGAAGGACAGAGCAAGGAAAGGCTGAGCAAGGAAAGGCTGCAAGGAAAGGGTGCAAAGCCTGTTCTAGTAATCTAGGAAAAAGAGAAGAAGGAAGGGTAGGTATTCAACAAACCATTTTGACAGGCAAAGTAAGGTGAGGCAAGTCTTGAAGACTCCTTTGATCCATAAATCAGGAAATCTTTTTGGGTGTGGAGCAAAAGAGAAGGGTCCAAATTTGTTTTTATTTTTCCTTCTAAAATTGTAAGTGTGATTTTTTTATTACAAAATAATATAGCTCCACTCTAAGATATAATTAGAAAATGAAAGAAAAAATAATCATCCATAATTCTGTAACCAGAACACCACCGTGACTTCATCTTATGACTCCAAATCTGTGACGTTAGGAGAATGAATGAGTCTGCTGTGTTCATGATAGGAACATAGAGAAAGGCTCAGAAGAGTGTTAAAGAGAGGCCATTGCTGAGCTCACTTGCTCATTTGCTTATTTGATTCAACACCACAAGGGAGACCTCAATAGCAAAAAAACACGTCTTGACATTGTGTTGGAATCTCCCAGCCTCTTTATACAACTCTGATGTCAACAATGTCAGGTTACCTCCAACATGATCACCAGGGTCCTCTCCTTTCCCCACCACATAGTAAACATTTTAGTCTAGTTTAGTTTTTACTCTTTTTTGCATCTGCTACCATTTTCTTATTGCATGTGATCTTCTTTTGGGAGCATTCCTTGCTGTGTGTAGTCCTGGCAATCTGAATTCTTTCTGATACGTGTGTAGGTCATTGGTTGCTTGCCCTGTCCATCTGCTAGATGACCCCATCCTTTCCATATTCTCCTGTTAGTGTCTGGGAAGGTTGGTTCATCAGCCTGTCGGTCTGTAGGTCAGCTGGCTAACCAGATTTTGGGGAGGCAGACAGGTTAGCCTTACAATCCACTGGCTCACTGACAAAACGATCCATCGGTCAATCCGTTGGTCTGCTGGCTGGCCATTAGTCCAACTGTCCATTTATTGGACAGCCAGTCCCTTCATTGGTGTATCAGCCATGCCATTGGCTCAACCGACCCTTGGTTATTTCACCAACCTGTCAGCCCGTGGGTCAGTCTCTCCATGAGCTTGCTGGCCGGTGAGCGCCTCAGTCAGTCAGTAAGCTTGTCAGTTGCCAGTCGGGCCACACCCCTGATGAACCCCTCCAGCTAGTGATCTCAGTCCTCACCTGAGCAGGCAGGGCATGGAGGGAGAAGCTCATTTCCTCTCCGGTGAGGTCGTTTGAAGTGCTCTGTCAATTCTTTGGAAACTTTAAATCAAAAGTTATTTATGAGGTACCAGAGTAAAAACAGCCTCGTCATTGTAAATTACTAGCAGCCAACTTGAATTCACTCATTTTCTTTTAAAATTTTAAAATACTTAGAGCCCTGGTTTTTCTTGTCTCTGCTCCCACTCCCCGGGCCTGCCTCCTCCTCCTCTGTCATTTTGGGGGGTTGGTTTTCAGAAGCATGTGACTTCATCAACTGCTCCTGATGCCAACCAGAGGTGCCAAGGTCCATGAAGAGATGAGTCACCCAGCTGGGAGAGGAGGCTATGGGGAGCCAGGCAGGTACCCAGACCCTGGGCCTTGGGCCTTGGGGCTCTGCTTAGGTGTTTGTGACCCCGAGAGTAAGGCAGTAGACCAGACCATGAGGCTCTTTTCCACTTGGAGGCCCCTCTCAGAACAGTAGAACTGGACAGATGATTCTCCAGGGATCCAGCAAAGAGGGTTAAGGAACTGTTTTCCTGTGGACTTTCCTTGCTTTCTGGGGGTGCGGGGAGGCAGAGTCTGTTTAATATTCAGAGTATGCTTCCTAAAGACTGAGAGAGCAGGCAGCATCCTGAGTGCCAGGACGCCTGGGTTCCAGCCCAGCCCACGGCCAAGAGCAGAGGAAGAAGCTGGCTGTTGACCACCGCCTGCCTCCCCACGGAGCCACTCTCTTTCCAGGTTGCTTATGACCACTTCCCTCCCCCATCTCCATCTCAGGCTCTCTTAGTGCACCTCAACTAATCTCCCAGAACCGACCCTGTGCATGGGATTGAACTGTCAAGTTAAATTCAATAACAGAAATGTACTCGCTGCTTACTGAGGTCAGGATCTCCTGTCCTCTCCTTCAAATGGGCACATACTTTCATTATTTAGGTACCAAATATTTATTGAATACTTGCTGCCTCAAAGCACTGGGCTAGGTCTGAAGATATAGCATTTAGTAAAGCAGGCATTGTCCTTGACTTCCTGGAGATTAGAGTCTTGGCAGATTTAGGCATTAATGAAATAATAGCACAAAAAAACCTCAGTTTAATCTACTGAGATAGGTGCTTTGACAGAAAACACCAGTGGTCTAGGAGGAAGACTACAAGAAGGCTTAATCTGGTGGCACTTTGGGAGGCCAGGGACTTCTCTAGGTAAATGATTGAGTATGAAGATGAACAGTTATTCTGATAAAGGGAAAGCTAGGCACAGCGGCTCATTCCAGTAATCCCAGCACTTCAGGAGGCTGAGGCAGGAGGATCGCTTGAGCCCAGGAATTCGATAGCAGCCTGGGCAACATGGCAAGACCCTGTCTCTACAAAAAATGAAAAATAAAAAAATTAGCCGGGTATGGTGGTATGCATCTGTAGTCTCCCCTACACAGGAGGCTGAGGTGGAAGGATCACTTGAGCCCAGCACGTTGAGGCTGCAGTGAGCCATGATTGAGACACTGTGCTCCAGCCTAGGCAACAGAGCAAGATCCTAACACAGAAAAAAAAAAAAAAAAAAAAAGGGTAAATGGAGGAATGATCATCTCAGGAGAGGGTAAAGCACATGCCAAGTCCCTATAGAGGGAGGGAGCCTGGAACATCGAGGCAGCCAAATAAAGCTCCTTGCAGCTGTTGACAGAGAGTGTGGGAAGTGTGGTGAGATAAGCACATAGAGAGACAGGCAGGAGCTTCCTTTGTTCATTAATTATTATGTTCTTTCATTCATTCATGCACACATGCATTGCACTTACATTCATTTTCTCATTCACTCCTGCATTCATTCAACAAATAACTTACTGGGTGCCTAGTCTATGTCTGCCTCTCTGTCAGAGCTCGGTGACTGCAAGCAACAGAAACCAGGATTGGTTAACAGTGCAGGCTGGGTAGCTATTAGAAGGATGCCGAAGAACCACAACATTGATGGGATGTAGGAGGAGCAGGCTTAGAAAAGAAGGTTGTCTGGCATCTCAGGCATCTCCGGGAACCATAGCTACCATCTTGCAGCTGGACCTATAAAGTCAGCCACTGCTGCAAAGATAAGTGTCCTCTGGCCATTCTCCCTTTTTTGTGGTATCAAGATGCAAAGTTTTAGGAGGAAGTTCCCTCTGGCTGTCATATACCTGCCTCCTACCATACCAGGTCTACAAAATAAAGGATATAGTCCCTTGGCTTTCTTAATGGTTAGCCAGCCCCTGGGTTTCCACCAAGACTCCATGCAAAGAGGGAGTGGTGATTCTCTGAGGGATTTAGGGTATTCATACAGAAGATAAACAAATGTTTGGTAGCCCCAAGTTACCTATAGTTCATTACAACTTTCAAGTCCTAATGGTCAAGCTAGGAGCTCCCACAGCCTTCCTGGCAATGGTTCTCCTTTGGAATTCTGGGTACCATGTGATCTCTGATGCTAACACAAAAAAATGGCTTTTTGTACACATCTAGATGTGTGGTTTTTTTTAACCTGGTGTTTGAGTTGCTCTCTAAGGTATTTCCTGATGACATCCTTGCTCCCTCTCAGGTATTACATGTGCGGGTGTGGTGGTGGTGAGGGTGTGACCCCATAGGGCCAGGTATGACTTGGCTAAGGCCACCGAGGAACTGGTGCTAGCGGCAGGATTTGGACTCAGGCTTAGCTGGCTCCAAAGCCAGTGCTCTTTCCACTACAATCCTCAGCCTTCAGAAAACCAGCCCTGCCCCGATCCTTCAGAAGTGGGTCTTCATATTCTCAGCAATAAGCAGGTGAGGCTAACCCCAGGAACACACTCTGTTGGTTTCTACTATGTCTTTAGGCGCAAGCTTCACATCCAAGACCTCGGGCTCTTCGCTTATGAAACAGGCATGAAAATCTTCCCTTTGGCACCTCTCAGTGTCAAGGTGAGAACATACCAATTTGATGTTGGTTGAGAATCTTTCAGAAGGTCAAAGCTCAGAATTGTCATGGTTCCCCTGAGCTCAGAGGCTGCAAAGGGTTGAGTAGGATGAGGCTCATGTAGGAGGCAGTAAGGCCTGTACTTAGTGGACAGGAAGGAGAGGTGTGCCTGGCTTTGTCCTCTTTGTTAGTGAAGAGGGGGGTAGGGGCAGTCACAAGGCAGAGGACCCCCTTCCCTGTGGAATCTGGTTAGGGTGCTTGCATGGGGGAGAGATGGTCCTTCCTTTGTGAGAAGCAGAGGTAGGAGGGAGCTGCTTAGGGTGTCTTCTCAGTGCGAGGAGAATTTCATCTTAAGGACCATTCCTTTCACCAATCCCCAAACGTCAGTTTGCTGATTAAATCACACGAGTGAGCACGCATGTACACACACATGTCTGCATGTGGCAGGGCAGGAGGTGGATGTAGGGGTAGGACTGACTCAATATGCATGGAAATCAGACATGCCTTTGAGCAGGTCTGCTGAACTGGGGGCATGGACCCACCAGACATCACATACAGGAGCCATGAGGAGTTTCCTGGAGAGAATAAGAACTTAAGAAGGACTTGGGCATAGACAGCTGACCTGGGAGGTCACAAGAAGGGCACAGGTATGACTCCTTGGATTTGTCCCCAGCCCAAGTCCGTGGCTTCATATCTGAGTTCAGCAACAAGCTAGCAGCAGGCTGTGTGGGTAGAATGGAAAGTTCTGTAATACACTGGGCCCAGGAAGCCCTGCTGTAGGACTCAAAGAGGGAGAGGGCCATTCTCCCCATTATTGCCACAAATCTCCATGAAAGTTTGGCGTCCGCAGGATTTAAGTGCAGCTGCCACAGGAGACAGGGGTGCAGCCAGGGCGCTGTGAGGAGATGTGTTCACAGGCACAGAGGGACCATCCTGGGGATCTTTGAGTGGGAGGGGTTTATTTTACTAGATGCCCTTGGGGGGGACTCATTTTCTACTGACTATGTACTATGCGCCAGACATTTTCTCCCACGTTGCCTTCTCTGTGACACTTTCTCTAACCTTCCTACTTCACTTTTTTTCTCTTCTCCTCTTCTGAATTTCTACCCATCCTTCATCTGTCCATCCATTCATCCATCTATCCATCCATCCATCCACCCATCCACCCTCTCAGCAAAAGAGAAACACTTAGTGGTGATATGTCACAGTTTATTAACCACTTCCCTATTGAGGAAGCTTAAGTTATTTCTAGTTTATGCTCTTATAAACAATAGTGCAATGAACCTCCTTGTGCATGCCTTGGAAAGTATTTATTGAGCACCTACTTTATACCAGATTTGTCCTATGTTCCTTTGTAGTATTAGTTAAATTTTTAATAAGCATGTCTTGACTTCCCAACCTTTGTAAACCAATGGAGTGTTAGGACCTTGCCTTTGCAGTCCCTATAACTCACTGTCCCTACTAGGTGCTTAAAAAACATCGAATGAATAAATGGATCAATGAATAAAAATAATGAACCACCCATGGAGCCAAAATATGAGCCTCAACGGGGCACCACCGCTTGACTCCTACCAATGAATTCATTCCCGCTCTAGCTGTCTGTGGTGGTCTGCTTTCAGTATTTGAAGGCTTTTCTGTTTTTCAAAGCTTTGGCATTTGCTCCTGTCTGCACTTTAGTCTCTGTATTCAGCTTCATCAAAGGCTGGGAAGTTAGAAAGGGGAACAAGGAGGGGAATAAATGAAGTGGAGGCCCTCAGCCATGAGCACATAGGAGCAGAGTTCAAGCATCTTCAAATCATCCTCCCACGTAGCTCTAGGCTGCAGCCTCATTAAACAGCTGCCCATCCAGCCACCTGATCTCCATGTGCTCACCTTCTTGCCTTTGCTGGTGCTGTTCTCTTGGCTTGGAATGCTTTTCCTCATTCAAACGCCACCCCCTAAAATGTTTTCCCAAACTTTCTGCTAGGCCGAGCGAATCGATCCAATGCTCTGCTCTGGCAAAACCTTCTGTATCTCTTCCCACGTTATAGTGGCCAACTCTCCAACTGCCCTGCGAGTTCCACTAAGCAGGCACTGCAAGGATGACAAACAGATTTCACCTCAATGTGCCACCTCTGATTAATTAGTAGTGGCCACCCAGAGTGATCTGTCTAAAGCAGCACAGGCCAATCTAATTTTAATGGGAGACACATATAATTTAAAAGTTTCCAGTAGCTGCATTCAAAAATGAATAGATAAATTAATTTTAATAGTATATTTTAACACATTATATTCAAATATTATCATTTCAACCTACAATGTATATAATGCTATTAATGAGATATTTTTCATTATTTTCTTCAGTCTGGAGCCTTTGAAATCCAGCGTGTATATCATACTTACATCTCAATTCTTGTGCTAAATCTTTATTAGAAATGCTTGATGTCTGTTAAGGTTTTATAAAATCTACAGTTGGAAAAGTAGATTCACATACCTAAGTTACCCCCAAACTTATGTAAAATTTTTCAGTAATGAAATTATCAGCTGTTACATTTATTTATTTATTTATTTATTTATTCATTATTTTTTGAGATGGAGTCTCCCTCTGTCTCCCAGGCTGGAGTGCAGTGGTGCAATCTCGGCTCACTGCAACCTCTGCCTCCCGGGTTCAGGTGATTCTCCTGCTTCAGCCTCCAGAGTAGCTGGGACTACAGGCACCCACCACCACACCCAGCTAATTTTTGTATTTTTAGTAAAGATGGGGTTTCACCATGTTGGCCAGGCTGGTCTTGAACTCTTGACCTCAGGTGATCCATCTGACCTCCCGATCCTTCCAAACTGCTGGGATTATGGACGTGAACCATTGTGCCCAGCCCAGCTATTACATTTAAATTAATTTTTAACATTAAAAGTACAGTTTCTTAGCAGTGCTAGCTATATTTGAAGTGCTCAACAGCCCCACACGGCCAGTGACAACAGTGTTAGGGAGTGGCTATCCTGTGCCTGATATTAGCTATTCCTAGTTTTATTGACCTCTTTATCCCCAGCTCCCAGGCGAGCTCACTCAATTTGTGAAGGAATGCATGAGGCATCCGCTGCATGGATGTCTTAGCAAGTTAGGGTGTACTGAGAGCTGGCACATTCAGCTGTCTTACCCAGAGAGGGACAGGGTGCTAAGGAGCCTCTGAAGTTTTCTGAGGAGGGGAGACAACAGCAGATTCGCACAGGAAAGAGATAGCTCTGGTATTGGGGAAGAGACCAGGGGGTGGATGTACCTGGGGTGGGCAGTGGGCACTGGGCAGGGAGCAAGCACTGCAGTTACCAGCTCAGAGTTGGACAAGATGGTTAAAGCCACAGTCAAGGCTAGGCACCGTGGCTCACGCCTGTAATCCCAGCACGCTGGGAGGCCAAGGTGGGCAGATCACATGGTGAAACCCCTTCTCTACTAAAAATACAAAAATTAGCCGGGTGTGGTGGTGCATGCCTGTAATCTCAGTTACTGGGGAGGCTGAGGCAGGAGAATTGCTTGAACCTGGGAGGTGGAGGTTGCAGTGAGCTGAGATCGTGCCATTGCACTCCAGCCTGGAAAACAAGAGTGAAACTTCAAAAAAAAAAAAAAAAAAAAAAAAAAGCCACAGTCAAGACATTTCTGGTTCCTTCTGCTTTTGGAAGGAAAGTCCAGAGAACTGGTAATCATTTCAGTTCTGGGGAAGGGCTCCTTTCTCTCAAGGGAGGAGCTGTATTGTTGCTGAATTTTTATTGCTACTGCGATGCATTGACCTCACTCTGAGGAAAGAGCTAGACGCCACAAGAAGTGTGGAAAGAACAGGGTCCTGAGTGAGAGGCTCTTCAAGTTCAGCTGAGTGGCCAAGTGACCCTAGGCCAAGTGACCTCACCTCTCACAGGGGGCCTGTTAGGATGCCCCTTGCAATGTGTGCTTGGCGGGTGGTGATGGTCAGTGTTGCATGTGATAACCCATATAAACTGTCTCTTAATGGGCTTGGCACATAGTCAAGGTAAGGACTCAGGCAATGGCAGTTGTGATTGATATTAGTGTTATTACTCACACATGAACATCTGCAATGTATGTTAGATGCAAGGACTGAGATAAGAGAAGGTGTCATATAGACTGGAGACCGCCACATTACCCTAGGACAGGAGGCACCAGGCATGGGTACGTTTTGAGACAGTGCCCTGGGAAGACTTCTCCTTCTAGAGTGAGGAGATGGCAGGGTCCAGCAGAATGGTTCTCATCATGGGTACTGATGCCAGTTCACCTTGTGAAATTCCAGCTCTACCACTTACTAGCTGTGCTTCAGTTTCCTTGGCTGTGAAATGGGGAGCATAACAGTTTCCTCCTTATCGAAAGTGCTGTTTGCACTGTATCATTTTACCACTCTTTTATGGGCGATGGTACAGTCTTCAGCTCTCTGGTGACCCAACCAGGCATCTGGTGGAGACGGTAAGAAGGGCAAGGCAAGGTTCTGCCTCATTTCAGCAGGGAGACACCATCGGGTCCCTCCCTGGCTCTGCCATGTTTCTTCAATACAGGAAACAAGACTTCATACAATGAGCACCAGCAGGATTTGTGGAGACATCTCAGAGAAGTCCACGACCACAAACTATTGCTCACAAGTGCATAGTGATGGGCAGTGGGATAATTGGGGAAAGTCAGTTCCAGTTCCAAGCACATAACCAGAGGTCACGTCCTTGGCAATGCCAGCTTTACCAATGGGCATCTTGGCAATTTAGATAAATGCCTCCCCCAAAGCCAGGGTTGCATACTGGAAGCATCAGAATCCCTGGGGAGGTTTTTAAAAAGTACAGATTTCCAGGCCTGTCTCAGGCTCTTGAGCCTGGATCTCTGGGTGTGGGCTCAGAAATCTGTATATTTTTTAAGCCCTACCCCTACCCCCAGGTGATTCTGATGCACAGCCGGGATTGGAAACCACTGGCTTTCAGCTCTGAAATGGGAGGGGTATAAGAATGAGTATAACGCCAACTGAACAAACCCAAGGATGTAATATCCTCAGCTGCAACGACAGATGCCCATACACTCCAGCCCGCAGGATTAACTAACAGTAGAGGGCATGACAGGGCCTATTGCCATGTGACCCTTACTCTTGGTGACTCCCTCACCCTGGAATCCTGCTCACTTTTCTTTCTAACATTGTGACTTCTCTTGTTCCAAGAATCAACTCAAATACTGCTTATGAAGCCCACTTTAACTGCATCCACAGAGAAGAAAGTGCAGAGTAGATTAGAGGCATCAGATGTGTTAAAACCAGCCCAACTAAGAAATTCCACTTCCAGAGAATTACGGAGAAATACTAGCTTGAGTTTGTAAGGGATTATGATGAAGACATTCGTCAAAGCGCTGTTTGTGATAGCAAAAAAATGGAAACGGTTGTCCATCAATGTGTAAATGGACAAACAATCTGTAATTTATGTATACGGTGAGCATTGTTTGGCAAGTCACATCAATGTAATACATCGATGTGTCTCAATATATCCAATTCTCAAAAAAGCAAGTTGCGGAAGGATATACCATATCTGTAACATGGTATTATTAGATAAGTTCTAAAAACACAAAATGAACCACAGCCCGGTGGTTACATCCATACATAGAAAAGTTATTAAATGTGTGTGGAAAGTATACACAATCATCTTCAAGTGATTTACCTTTTTACCCCTATAAAAACTGGAACAAAGGATGATAAATATCAGTGTTGATTAAATCTCAGTGGCAGATCAATGGATGTCACACTATTTTCTTTACTTTTAAGTATGTTTGAAATATTTTATAATAAAAGTAAAGCAAGCAAGCATTGGGGAAATCAGAGATGTAAGAGTCTGTGTAGCCTGGGAAGGGCAGAGGTAAGTCCTTGAAGATTTGGGACTCAATGTGGGTATACTTTGAAAATGTAGAGAGAAAAAAAAGAATGACTTGTTTGTTGTTTTGAAGCTAAAGTCTTTGACTTTTAATAAAAGCATTTAACCCATTTATACTTACTTCATAGCTGACATATTTGGTCTTCTGTCATTTTGAAGTGTTTCCCTATTGTTTAGGGTCTATGGCTCTGGCAGCACAGATGAAAGGGCAACTTTCACAAACACATGCTTGCACCACAACTCAATAGACACCAATTCCACCCAAGCACATGAAATGTTACCAGAAGGTTTGAGCTCAGCAAACGACCCTTGTTTGGACAAGAGGGCTCAGCCAGTGCCATATCTTTCAATCAGATTAATCTGAAATGGGAACGGAATGCAGCAGGTAATCTTCATCCAGAAGTGGATGTTGCATTGCAATTTGGGACTCCGTTGAATGTCTTATGTAAGGACATGTCACTCTGAGAGGCAGGGAAGCTTGATGGAGTGAGATTTAGAGTAAGACATAAAACAATTTCATCTATGGTTTGCTGCAGCTGGACCCTGGCTGTTTCTGAGTGATCACTCAAGTCGACCCCATCCAGATGGCAGACATGGAGTGGGCCTGCTCTGGTTCGAGTCACATCTCTTATGCTTACCAGTTCTATGTTCCTAGATGAGTCATCTCATCACTCTGAACTTTAGCCCCTCATCAAAAGTGAGGACACTCCTATCTACCTGGTAGCATCATTGGCAAGTTGAATTGAATGTTGGTAAAACAATTGAATTGATTTATTTTATACTAATGTAAACGCACTACATCCCAGGGATAAACCTGGCATGTAGTGGGTTTGCATTAGCATAAAATAAATTGGTAGATTTTATTTTCTCTCTCTCATCCCTTGGTTACTGACATACACCATTTCATTTCTCCTTCCCAGGAAGGTAGGAAGAGAAGTAAATCCCAGAGAAGGGTTGGCGCTGGCCTTGCAGCAGTTTCATCAGATGAACCACCGGGCTGTTACTGCCTGTGATCTCTCAGGGAAGGCAAGGGGTTTCTGGCTGCTTGAGAGAAGGAAGGACCCCTCATCCCCCACCCCCTGGCCCCATCCAGGGATCGGGGAGGCATCCAGGGAGTGCTGGGCCGGCCCTTCAGTCGCTGCCAGCTCTCCTTCTGAGCTTGCATCAGCAGAGAGGCGCAGCATGCTGGGGCCTGGCTGGGCCAGCTCCACGCTCCATGTGCCCTGGCCCCCATACACCATTTGTCGAGCAGCAGAACAGAATTTCCTCATAAATAAACAAGATCTTGAGTTTCACGTTGGGGAGGCGATGACAGAAGAGGGCCTGGGGCTCTCAACGTTATCTGCACCCGGGCCTGCCAACTCCTGGCCGCCTGAAGGAGCCAAGAAGAGAGAGGAAGGAGACCCTGGCCAAGAGCACATTCTTTGGTGGTAGAGTCACTGCCTGGCGGCTAGCCGCAGCTCCTCTCATTTCCCGCGACGTCCCTCACACTGGCCACCAGGGACTCTGGGGCTTGGCATTTACTAGAACTTCTGCCCGGCCAAGTGCAAGCACCTGAACTTTGTTGTTAGGGAGGTGGGTGAGAGGGGCGGCCAGGGCCTAGGGGATGTCAGGCCTGGAGGAGAGGGCATCTAGCAGCTTCTAGTCTAGATGGCCTGTCTTGTCCTATCCCAGGTGAATTGTTAGCTCAACCCCCAAAATGGGGCTTGCTCCACCCTGTGCCAAGCCTGATGCTGATTGAAGAAGAAACTGAGGATAATCCTACCAAAAAACTGCTCACCTCCCAGCATAGGGAGAGTGGAAAAAATGGAATACTATGCAATAGTAAAAAAGGAAGAATCATTGCCATGTGCAGAAACATGAGAGTCAAGTACACATAGTGGCGAGCAACACAAAAGAACATATACTGTAGGATTCCATTTACTTACAGTTCAAAAACAGACAAAATTAATCTATGATGACAAAAGTCAGAATAGAGGTTACCTCTTGTGGGAGGGAGGGTTGAGTAGGAAGGGGCAGAGGGAGGCTTCTAGGGACTTGGGAATGTTCTCCACTTTGATTGGGGTGGTGGGTACACCAATGTATGCAAGAGCCTCTCTGATCCAGCCCTTCCAACCTCTTCACCTTCTTCTTGAGTTATGCTCCCTGCTGTGCCCCCTGGCCTTCTTCTGTCCCTGGAATTTGCACTACACATTCCCACCACAGGGCCTTTGCACCTGCCGTTCCTTCTGCCAGAAATGTTTCTGTTTCAGTTCTTGGCCCAGATGACTTATTATTCAGAACTGACTTCAATGTCAGTTTCCCTGACTATTTCTTTAAAATAGTTTCACCCCAGTTTCTCTAACTACACTGCTCTGTTTGTCACTCCAGCAGTTATTATCACTTGAACCATCCAAGGTGATTTTATTTCTACATTGTTGGTTCATGTGTTTGCTGCCTCCCCTTGGATGTCAGCCTCTAGGTGCCGTGCAGAGCTTTCCCGTTCATCCGGGGATCCCCACTGCCTGCATGTAGGATGTGTAGCAGGTATTTGGCGCTTGCCTTCCCATCTTCTAATCCTTCCTCCCCATTTAACTTGTGGTTCTATCTCTCTCCAATTCTCAGCCTATGTGATCTAGGTAGGGTTTCTGGAGAAGACTTTCGATCTTTCTTGCAACCTGGGTGGATGTGAGGCTGAGGCTGTGGCTGCTGCCAGCATTGCTACTACTTGGAGGCGGGAAGAACTGAGAGATGCAGACACGAGGTCTTGGAAACAGCACTTGAGGCCTGAATCAAGCTGCATCTGAAACCAGACCTATACCTGGGCTTTCCAGTTACATGAATCATTAAATTCCCATTTTCTTAAGCTAGTTTGTCTGTTTTTTGTTTGTTTGTTTGTTTGGTTTTTCCACCAAATGAATGTTCTCTGCCATCCATGGCTGTAGAGGAAACTGAGGACAATCCCATAGTCTCTAGGGGGCAGTATGCACTGTGTCTAAAACTGATGAACATCAGATCACAGACAGAACAGCACATCTTCCCAACAGTGGGAGAGCACATAGCTGCTCAAAATGTTCACTGATTAAATAAGTAAATGGGTGAATAGACAGACAGATAGGTGAGTGGATGGATGGATGGATGGATGGATGGACAGGTGGGCAGATAGGTGGATGGATGGGAAGGTGGATAAGTGGGTGGATGAATGGGAAGGAGAGAAAATGGGTTAATGGATGGACGGATGGATGGATGGATGGATGGATGGATGGATGAACAAATGGATGGATGGATGGGTAAATGGGTAGGTGGATGGATACGTGGATGGTAGATGGACGAATGTGAGATGGATAGGTGGATAAGTGGGTGACAAATGGGTGAGTGGGTAGAT
>NC_045437.1:118889745-118930233 GCF_002776525.5 Piliocolobus tephrosceles | reverse complement strand
AGGTGGATAAGTGGGTGACAAATGGGTGAGTGGGTAGATGGATAGGTAGATGGGTGAGTGGGTGAATAAGAGGAGGATGGGTAGATGGATGGATGGGTGGATGAATGGGTAATAAATGGGTGAGTGAGTAGATGGATAGGTGGATGGGTAGGGGAATGGATGGGTAGATCAGTAGGTGGTTGGGTAGGTGGGTGAATGTCTTGCTGTCATAGAAAGGTGCTCGTCATCACAAGGCCATAGGAAAAAAGTCTGGTGGAAGAGATCACTGGGTCTGGATGGTATTACAGAGGAGGTGGGGCTTAAATTGGATATGTTGGGGCTGGTCAGGAAGGGACTGAGGACTAGTCTTTCTTGGTACTTTCAAATATTTAAAACTTACACAACCCCATGAGGTTGGAATGAAGTTGAGGAAACTGAGGCTCAGAAAAGTATAATGACTAGTCAGGGCCTCAGAGCCAGGAAATGGCAGCCAGGATGGAAACGCAGGTCTGAGCCAAGGCCCTTCTGTAGGCTCTCCTCCCAGCCTGCAGTCTGCCTGCGACCCTCTGTCTGCAGTGCCAGAAACTGAATTGGGAAGACAGCAGTCTCAAAGTCCCATCCTGGCGATGCTCAGGGCCCCCTGGGAGGCCCAGGCCGGATCCTCCCCACCCCTCGGAAACTCATGTCAGCGTCCTGACAGCTGTATTCCACTGGCCGGCCACAGCTGCCACTGAGGTCCTTGTTCCCAATGCTGAATGTTCCACCACTTTTTCCTGGCACCCCAGGCCTGACGGCCGCTCAGGAAAGCTACTGTACTTGTGAGAAAAGTGAGGTCAGTGCATGTTTCCATTTACTCGGAGAAGGAAAACAAAAACAAATATTCTCGCTACTGAATGTGCTTTTTATTCAGCAGAATCCATCCCCAGAAGGCTGAATTTATGGTTCACTCATGTGTCCCTGAGCATATTTACTAGGGGACATCGTGGGCAAGGCAAGAGGGGCCTGTGGCCCTGGTGTGCCTTGGCAGGGGCTTCAGGTCCTGCAACAGCAAGGGGGCTAGACAGTGACAGAAAGAAGACGGTGGGTCAGGATCACAGGAGTGGAGGGAGGCTTGGGGGCAAATGAAGGACAATGAATAGGATGGCTGCCTGCATCTCTGCTATGCACATGCAGTTCTGGGGCTTAGAACATCCTTCGTTTTTCAGTCTGGCAAGCAAACTCCTATTCACTCTCCAAAGCCCAGTTCAGCCTTCCCTGAACGTTCTGGGCAGACTTGGCCCCCTCTCCGTGGAGCTTGCTGACTCCTGCCCATCTGGTATGTCCCCCTGGTATGTCCCCCTCTAGATGAGGAGCACCTAGGGGCAGGGGCCATGGTGACAGACATGTGAAAGCCCAGCCCAGGCATGGTCCACAGTGAGTGAACAAGCGAGCAAGAGTGAGAGCGCAAGCCTGCAGGAAGAGCATGTGGGTTGCAGAGCAAACCCAGTGGAGTCTCTGAGGCTCTGCAGGACAGTGGCCTGAAGGAGCAGTCTGCTGGGGTCGGGGGATGGAGCTTGCACAAAATTTGGGGCCAGGTTCAGGAGGTATGATTTAATGGTAAGATAAGGGGCATGGCTGAGGTGGTGTGGGGACAGCTGAAAATCACTCTCCCGAGGCGACTCAGTTTACCTGCATCCAGGCTTACGTGGCCACAGATATGGCCATGAGCCCCTGCAGGTTCAGTTCACTCTCACCTGGTGCCCCATTCATGCCCTACTCCCATCCTCAGATGCACCCCAAACCTCTCCAGCCTTCTGCCTCTGCCCCCTTTCTCTCCCTTTCCAGTACCCAGGGGATCTATGTTCTGCTTGCTGGCACTTTCTGGGTATGTGGTCAAACCCACAGTTCTGGACGCCACCCCTTCCCCCCGCTGAGCCTCAGTTTTCTTGTCTATGAAATAGAGGTTATCACCACTGCCTCACTGGGTCACAACTGAGCTTCCATGTGCAAAGTACCTGGCACAGTGCCTGGGACACAGTAAGCGCTCAGTTCCTTCCTTCCTTCCACAGATTCTATTTGGTCTTCTCCTCTTCTGATTGTGGAGTCCACCCCTACCCAACCACCCCCAGCAAAGATCTGTCCAACCCTGAAACCTTAGTGGCCACAGGTTAGACCTGTCCCTGGCAGCCTTGTAACCTTCTTGATGTATGGCTTAGGTTAGGAGGGTGTCAGTTGGCTGCTTGCCCCATTCCCCTCCCCCACTCCAGATGAGAAGGGCTGGGAAACCTGACTTCATTTATTTTTACACACGAGAGAGAGAGGGAGAGAGAGAGCCAGGGTAGAGGGGGAAGGAGGGAGCAGGAGGGGCTAGGAGAGCCAGGAAGGATACTGGGGGCCTCAGCCCCTCTTGTCTCCTCCTCGCCCAGGTCTAGCTCTGTGCTCAGTGACCAAAGAAAGCTATAGCTTCTGCAAAACACTCTGACAAACTCACGCCACAGTTGGAGGAGCTGTTGGGGAGCATCAGAAGCCATGCTGGCTACTGAGAGTGGATGAAGGTCCCTTCTCCTCCTCTTCCTACCCAGTGACTTTAATCTCTGAAGGTAGGGGAAACATTGCCTATAAATTACTCTCCTTCACAGACAGCGCATTTCTCTTTATGAATCATGCGGGATCTGCCTCCAGCCTCAGTGTGTGTAAAACAACAAATCAGGAGAAATTTGACTTGACCCAAGTAGGGAAATTTCCATCCATCACAAGAGGAAAATGTTGGCACAGCAGGGAGGGGCACAGAGCTGGTGACAGTTGGCAGTGGGTGAGCGGCAGGACAGGGGTCCAGCCAGGGCTCTCCACACTCTAGGGTGGGTGGGAGATGGGTCCCTACTGAGACACCAGCAGGCTCTAGCAGCAGCAGGTTCCGGGGCTGCCATAACTCCCTGGTCTCTCAACCAGCATTTCCCAGACCTTCTCTTGGGCTTCTCAAGGTCTCACAGGTCACCTGGCTCAAAGTCACTCCTCCTGCCATACGGGACACTTTCTATGAGGGGACTTCAAAAAGTTCATGGAAAAATGGAATTAAAAGATCAAAATAAAAATATAAACTTTATTTCTCAACACAAGCTCCATCAAGTTCAGATACCCTTTTTCTTTCTTTTTTTTTTTTTTTTTGAGACAGAGTCTCAGTCTCAAAGGCTGAAGTCCACCCAGGCTGGAGTGCAGCGGCACGATCATCGCTCACTATAGCCTCAAACTCCTGGGCTCAAGTGAGCCTCCTGCCTCAGTCTTCCAAGTAGGTGGGATTACAGGTATGCACCACCACACCTAGCTATATTCAGACACTTTTATAAGCAATAAGACCAGCCATTTAGTCCACCCCTAAAGACCTAAGAGTCTTGGGAATTTAAACATGTCAAGGCAGTTTTTTTCTTTTTACATGATTAAATGAAGAAAATGGATGCCTTTTACAAGTTTTTTAAAGATTTTACAAGATTTCTTTAAGATTTAAGATGCTCTTGTTTGATTAGAGAAATGAGCAGGAGTGCCATTGTGGTGGAGGAGGATTCTCTGGTGAAGATTTCCCAGCTGTTTTCATGCTAAAGTTTTGGCTAACTTTCTCAAACCATTCTTCTAATAAGCAGATGTTATTGTTCTTTGGCCCTCCAGAAGGTCAACTAGCAAAATGCCTTGAGCATCCCCAAAACACAGTTGCCATGCCCTTTGCTCCTGGCCAGTCTGCTTTTGCTCTGGCCAGGCCACTTCTATCTCTTGGTAGCCATTGCTTTGATTGTGCTTTGTCTTCAGGACAGTACTGGTAAAGCTATGTTTCATCTCTTGTTACAGTTCTTTGAAGAAATGCTTCGGGATCTTCATTCCACTTGTTTAACACTTCCATTGAAATTTCTGCTCTTGTTTACAGCTGATCTGGGCAAAACGGTTTTGGCACCCATCGAGTGGAAAGTTCGCTCAACTTTAATTTCACAGTCAGAATTGTGTAAGCTGAATCAGTGGAGGTGTCTATGGTGTTGGCCATTGTTTCTGCTATTAATTGTTGGTCCTCGTCAGTTATGGCAAGAACAATATGAATTTTTTTCCTCGCAGCTGAAGTGGATGATCTTCCACTGTGGGCTTCATCTTCCATGTGGTCTTGTCCCTTCTTGAAATGAGTTATCCATTTTTCAACTGCTGATTATTTGAGGGCATTGTCCCCACAAACTTTTCATAAAGCATCAATGATTTCATCACTTTCTACCCAAGCTTCACCATAAATTTGATGTTTGTTCTGGCTTCAATTTTAGCAGAATTCATGTTGCTCTGATAGGAGTTCATTTAAAACTGATGTCTCATCCTTCTTAGTGCCTCAAATGTTGAGACATTTTATAACAAGTTAACACAAGTTTATTTTGGTGCAAAAATTTTTGAAATCCGTACATAGTTTTCCCATAATATGCAGTTTTCATGAACTTTTGAAAACCCCTTGTGGCTCCCCAAGCAAGCCCCGTTCCTTCACACCTTTGTGTCTTTGCTTATGCTGTTCCTGCTGCCTCAAACACTCTTCTTTTCCACCTGGTCTGCTCAGGTGGAGCTGACCTTGCTTTCCTGGGTGCCACCACTCTCTTGAGTCAGTGAAATCATTCCACTGTGCCTCTGCACGACCTCCCACCAGGCTGACTATTCTATGCAAGCCAGGCCAGGCTCCCATAGTCCTTCGTATCTCTATGAGGCCATTTCATGAAGGCAGGGAGCTTTCCTGTGTGCTCTGTTTTATCCCTAGCACTTAGCATGCAGTAGGTGCTCAATGAAAAACTGTTGGATGAATCCCTGGGTACTCTGACAGGGGTTGGCTTAGAGTGGATGTCTTGGAGAATGTTATATATGCTTAGCAGTCTCTGATATGCTAGAGGCCCCAGGCGGGGCGTGAAGTGTGCTGGGGGCCAATAACATGAGATGGAATTGAAGAGCAGGCAGTTGGGTGTCAGTATGTGAGAGGTTCGTTTATCCTGCTGGTGGAACATTTTAGCCCTGACTGCCCACTCCAGCCCAGGAAACCATCTGACCTGGTAATATTCAATTTCAACTCACACACTGCCCAGTCCACTGTCTGGACCCCTGTGAGTTAATGACCCTCGCCTGGGTGCCAGGTTGTCTGAGTCACAACCCTCTACAGCCCAATCAACAGATTCTCCATGAATCCAGCTTCTAGACCCCCTCCTGGACCTCTGAAGTCAGACATATCACCCCTAATATCTCCTCACCACTGCCCCCAACACATATACACAGGACACCCTCTCCCCAGTCCCCTCTCCCTCCACATCAAAGGACCCCAATTGACTTCAGGGAGGAGCTTTATCTAAAGAAGGTGCCAGGGTAGATAAAGGAGATGAGGGTAGCTTAGAGGACTTGCCCTAGCAGCTCCTGGGGATGGAAGATGCCAGATGCAGGTCCTGTTCTGGAGAGCTCCAAACACGTTTAATCAGAGGCTGTAGTCAATAGAGTACTGGACGTAGTGTCAGGAGACCTGGGTTCTGGTACTGTGTTGTCATCAAATTGCTGTGTGACCTTGGAGAGGTCTTTATTCCTCTCTGGGCCTCTATCTTTTGCATTCTTGAAAAATAATAAGTATACTACTATTTATTGCTGACATTATTGCTACTATTTCTTCCTGACAGCCACCGGGCTAAGCACTTTTAGTCCCCTCAGCAGCACTGCTTTGCAGGAATTGTTGCTATTGCTATTTTTCGGACACAGAATTCAGCTCCAGAGGTGACTTATTCAAGGTCACACAGCGAACTCAAGGGCGGAATTTCTTTCTTAACAGTGATGCCGCATAGGGGATTGAAGAACGTCATCTGTAAAGGCCCTCCATCCCTGAGAACCTGTCTCTACACTTGTCTCTAAGCCCCCTCCGGGAGGCCTTCTGGGCCTTGGCTGACTGGCTTAGGGGTCCCTTCACCCTGTTCTCTCAGACTCCTGTCCCAACTACCACATTATTCTCCACCGTGGCTGCTGCGACCTGGTCCCCTGTTTTTCTGTGGGAGCAGGAACAGGGTGACCCAGAGCAGAGGCTGTGCCATGCACAAATCCTGCCTCAGGGACCACAGCTTTGAAAGATGCCAAGAACGGGGCTAGAGTCCTGGCCCCCAGCCCCTGGGACCCCAGCCAGTAGCATCCGGTGCGGATCATTTAATTGCTTATTTCACAATTATTTTCCATAATAATTATATGATAATCAGACATCATCACTATTTTCTCATTTGACTCTTCAGTTTTAGTCATTAACCATTAACAAGAATAAATGCTGATTGAAAGATATTATTCAAATTTGGTAAACTATTTCATGTACAAACAAAAATTGGTACTTAACAAACAAAACACTGGCCCCTTGCAGTTCGTACTGTGTCATGTTTTCATCTTAAACTCTAAGAAGTCCCACGGAATGAGAGTTGGAGGACCACACATTTTGTGTTACCATCTTTCCAGTCACTCTATCATTGCTATTTAAATGCCAGGGTTTGTAATATCATGAGGGTTAGAAGCATGGGCTGTGTTCAGAATGAGAAACTGAGTCTCAAAACAAACACAGTAACTACAGGAGGGGAGTTTTCCAAACCAACTTCCATGGAGAATACAGATTTATTTAAAGAGAAGTAATGATAATGTGTTAATGTAAAGCTTATCTATATATTATTAAAACTTAATAACTTCAGCACTAAGTTCCTTTAGACCTAAGACCAACAAACTTTTGTGTGTGTGCGTGGTGGGGGGCTCCATTGGTGATATTGTTTAGAATTGCCAGCACACGGTGATAATAAAAAGCAGATCACCTATAGTCAGTTTTATTACTACTTTTCAATTCCCAACAGATAATGCACTTCCTTATTTCCTGCACCCTGGGTTGATGACTCCTCTGAGCCATGTGCCATCTGTTCCCGCCTACAGCCACACTTTGAGCCCTTGCCACAGTCCCCACACCTCTTCCCCTTCTCCAGGGCCTGGGAACCATCTTGCCTGCCACTCACTCATGCACTTGGTCAACAAAACTATATCACGTGCCAGGCAAATCAAGGGCTGGAAATGCAGAGAGGCCATGGTTGCTGCAGCGTGGATCATGGCTTAATAGAGGAGACAGATTGATAAACAGTCAATTCCCACATAGCCAAAGAAGTACTGGAATCCAGGTCAGCCCAGACTATAGGGAGATTGGGAGTAGACAGAGCCTGGCCTATCCTGGAGGAGCAGAGAGGCTTCCTGGAGGAGGCAACACCCAAGCTGAATGATTAGAAGTCAGCTAGGCTGAGACTAGAAACAATAATAACAGCTGACTTTATTGAGCATTTACTGTTTGCCAGAGATTCTGTTAAGCATTTATTTTATTTTATTTTGGCTCCCAGGAATATATACAGTTGACTCTTGAGCAATGCAGGGGTTATGGCACCTACCCCCTGCACAGTCAAAAATCTGGGTATAGCTTTTGATGCCCCCCAAACTTCACTAATAGTCTACTGTTGACTGGAAGCCTTACTCAAAACATAAACAGCCAATTAACACATATTTTGTGTGTTATGTGTATTGTATACTATATTCTCGCAATAAAGCTAGAGAAAAGAAAATGTTGTTAAGAAAATCATAAGGAAGAGAAAATATATTTACCATTCATTAAGTGGAAATGGATCATCAGAAAGGTCTTCATCCTCACTATCTTCACAATGAGTAGGCTGGGGAGGGGAAGGAAGAGGAGGGGTTGGTCTTGCTGTTTCCGGGGTAGCAGAGGTGGAAGAAAATCCATGTGTAAGTGGATCCTCACAGTTCAAACCCGTGTTGTTCATGGGTCAGTTGTAATTAGATTCATCATAATTTCTTGGCTCACCATGTACTATCATTATCCGTTGATGCACAGTCCTCCTTTATTTTATTTTATTTATTTATTTTTGAGACGGAGTCTCACTCGGTCGCCCATCCTGGAGTACAGTGGTGCAATCTTGGCTCACTGTGACCTCTGCCTCCTGGGTTCAAGTGATTCTCGTGCCTCAGTCTCCCAGGTAGCTGGGATTACAGGTGTGCATCACCATGCCCGACCAAGTTTTGTATTTTTAGTAGAGACTGGGTTTCGCCATGTTGGCCAGGCTGGTCTTGAACTCCTGACCTCAGGTGATCTGCCCACCTCCCTCAACCTCCCAAAGTGCTAGGACTACAGGCATGAGCCACTGAGCCCAGCCAATTTTATTTTTCATTATACAAGGAACATGATGAAGCCAGCACCCACCCAAGCCCTCTCAGAACGTGATCACCAACTCACATTTCTCCATATGGACTTCTCTTGTCTTGTCTTCCTGCTTTCCCCCAGAGAGAAGTACCATCCTGACTTCTGGGTTTGTCATTTTCTTGCTTTTGAATCACATATTTATAGTTTTTCATATACATATTTATGCCTTAACAATATGTTGTTTAGTTTTTCTTGTTATAAAAAGTGTGTTCCAGAAATCCCAGACTTGCTTTTTCTTTTTTAACGTATGTTTCTAAAATTTATCCATGTTGCTGCATGTAGCTGTAGTGTATTGATTTTAACTGTTGTAAAATAACCATCTGTGTATATACCACAATGTATTTTCCCATTCTCCCATGGATAGGCATTTAGATTCCCCTAACGAGCTTCCGTTGGGTCTATATCTAGGATAGGAATTACTGGGTTTTAGGTTATGCAAAGTGTAGTTTATAAAATGGAGCAAAATTGATTTCCAAATTGATTGTACCAATCCTTACTGTCACCAACAATACATAGAGATCCTGTTGAACCATCTTATCTACAGAATGTGGTATTGTCAAGTTTCTTCAATTTGGCAAATCCAAGTAGCCTTGATGTGCATTTTCCTGTAACTAATGAGATTGAACATCTCTCCATATTTTATTAACCAAATATATTTCCTCCTCTTTGAAATACCTTTTCCTGTCTTTTGCCCGTTTGTCTAGCGATTTGCTTTCTTTTTCTGATGATACTGACAATTGTGTCTTCTCTCCTCTTTTGTTCCTCAACTGTCTGGCTAGAAGTTTACTGATTTTGTTGATCTTTTCAAAGAACTATGTTTGCTTCTATTGATTTTTCTCTATTGCTTGTTTTCTATTTATTTTTTTCTTTCATTTTATTCATTTCATTACTTCTGTATACTTTGTGCTTAATGTGCTTGTTGCTTTGTTTTGTTTTTGAGACAGAGTCTCGCTCTGTTGTCCAGGCTAGAATACAGTGACATGATCACAGCTCAGTGCAGCTTCAACCTCCTGGACTCAACTAATCCTCCCACCTCAGCTTCCTAAGTAGCTGGGACTACAGGTGTGTGCCACATGCCCAGCTTTTTTTTTTTTTTGGGTGGGGCGTAGAGACAGGGTTTCACCATGTTGCCCAAACTAGTCTCAAACTTCTTGGCTCAAGTGATCTGCCTGAGACAGTCTGCCAAAGTACTGGGATTGCAGGTGTGAGCCACTACACCCAGCCTCCTGTTCTTCTTTTTCTCATTTCTTAAGATGAAACTCATGTCATGATTTGGAACTGCTACTCTTTTCTAATAATGCTAACACTGTAAATTTCCCTCTAATTGCTGCATTAGCTGTATACACAAATTTTGATATGTTGTATTTTCCTTTTTTTTTTTTTGAGACAGGGTTTCACTTTTGTTGCCTAGGCTGAAGTGCAATGGCATGATCTCAGCTCAATGCAACCTCTGCCTCCCAGGTTCAAACGATTCTCCTGCCTCAGCCTCCTGAGTAGCTGGGATGACAAGTATGCACCACCATGCCCGGCTAATTTTGTATTTTTGGTAGAGATGGGGTTTCTCCATGTTGGTCAGGCTGATCTCAAACTCCCAACCTCTGGTGATCCACCCACCTTGGCCTCCCAAAGTGCTGGGATTACAGGTGTGAGCCACCGTGCCTGGTCATATTTTCCTTTTTAATCAGCTCAAAAGATTTTCTTTCTCTGGTGATTACTTCTTTGACCCCTGGGTTATTTAGAAATATGTTTAATTTTAAAATATTGAAGAATTTCCTAGATCTTTTTCTGTTATACATTTGTATTCTAATTCTTTTGTGGCCAGGGAACATACTTTATTTTTAAACATATTTTTACTTTTTATTTTGAACTAATTTTAGGCTTACAAAAAAGTTGCAAAATTTGTACAGAGAAATTTTATACATTCCTCATTCAGCTTTCCTCAAGGCTAACATTTTATATAACTACAGTACAATTGTCAGAACCAAGAAACTAACATTGGCACAATATTTTTAAGTAAATACTACATTTTAATTTTGCCATTTTTTTCATTAAATCATTTTTCCACCTCAGGATCTCAGTCCGGGGTTCCATGTTGCATCTAGTTGTTTTTTCTGAGCTCCCTGTAATCTTTAATAATTCCTCAGTCTTTCCTTATTTGTCATGACTTGGCTACTTTGAGATATTATTGATTGGTTATTTTATCAAATGCCCTTTAATCTGGGTTTGTCTGATATTTTCTGATTGGAGGTTTTTGTCTTTTTGACAAGAATATACAGAAGTTGGATTCTACTTAGTGCATGATATTACAGAGTTTACGATGTTGACATGTCTTCATACTGATGATCTTAATCACTTAGTAAAGGTGGTTTCTGCATAGCTTTTATCATAAAGAATATATTTTTCTTTATAAATAATAAATGTCATGGGGGAAATAGTTTGAGGCTATGCAAATTTGTTTTTCCTACACTTTCACCATTAATTTTAGAACCCATCAGCGGATTTTTGTCTGTGACAATTACTACTGCAGTGTTTGTCTCATGGTGCTTTTCTACTTTCCTCTTACCTTCTAACATTTATTCATTAGAATTCTACTATATGAAAGAGCTGTGCCTTCTCCCCTACTATTTATTGAATCAAGTACTTATATCAATATGGACTCAATGAATATTGATTGTACAGGTTATAATCCACTACTTTCATTATTTCATTGCTCAGATTGCCTCAGCTTTGGACATCAGGAGCTCTTCAGTTTGGCTCCTATTGTTCTTTCAACAAGACCACATCTTTTAAATTTTTTGCCAACAAAAGATGTTCCAGGCTTATCTTATTTTTTCTCTGTCTTTGTCCTGGAATCAATTATCCACTTATCCAAATAACCCTGGTTCCTTTTATTGGAGAATGATGTTTAGAAACCAAGATCTGGGTGATAGTTGTGCTCATTACTGCTGGGGTGTTAATGCTTCTAGGCCCTCTAGTGGACCAAGCTACAAACACACTTGTACACACCACACACACACACACACATGCACACTTTCTCTCTTTCTCTTCTATCCATGCCTTAAGAACCATGTCTTTATACTGATATTTCAGATTAAAGTTGAACACCATAGGATTTTTTAAATAATTTCTTTCTCCAGCAGCAAGAAATCTGGTTCTTTTTATAATCTTATACATTTATGTTTTCATAACCATTTATTCTCTAATTTATTTGAACAAAAATTTGCAAAGTATTTGTGTATATGTTTAAAATCTGTATTTGATTCCATGTTTATCTTTCTCCTTGTCATTCACATTTTGTATATTTGTGCTTTCTTCTTTTTATCCTTGATTAAATTAGCTGGTATTTTGTCCATTTTATTGATTTGTTTTAAACCAAGATTTTGATTTATTAATTAGGTCTTTATTGTCTTCCTCATTAATCTCTGCTTTTATCATTGTTGTTTCCATTCTTTTGCTTTCTTTTGGTTTGCTTTGTTTTTGTTGTTGTTCTAGTTTTTTGAGTGACCAAGTTAATTAACTGAATTTTGTTTTTCATGTTTATTGAGTAAAGTATTAAGGAAATGAGTTTTTCTCTGATCACTGTTTTAAATGCATCCCATAGATACTGATATGGATTGTTTTCATGTCATTAATTTAAAAAAATTCTGTTATTTCAGTTTGTATTTCCCTTTTACCTAGGAGTTGTTTGATAGGCTTTATAATTTCCAGGTAGAAGGACCTGTATGTTTTTTGATATTATTAAGATTTCATTGTGACCAGAGAGTACTGTTTGTATAATAATGTTTATTTCTAATGAAAGTTACTGATGTTTTCTTCATGATCCTTTTTTGTGAATATGCTGTGGGCATTTAAGACTTCTCTGTTTTCAGGATACAGACTTCAATCTGTATCTATAAGATCTATCTTATTACATTCAGATTTTCTCTCCCACCCCGCCCCATCATCTATCTTGTAGTGAAAATTATTATTAGTGGTGTGTTAAAGATTATTTGTGTGTTTCTATCTTCTTGTATCTCTTGAGTTCTTGCTTCATGGAGATGGTTGCAGTGTCATATATTTGGTGCATAAATATTAATAAGTTAAATTTTTATTCTAGATTGTGGCTTTTAGCATTAAGAAGTATCCTTCTTTGTCACGTTTAATGATCTTTGGCTTGAATTCTACCTTGCCTGATATCAGGATCACTTTCCCCACTTATTTGATTTTGTTTTTTTTTTTTTCCACTTGTCACGTATATTTTATTTTTAGCCTTTCTGAATCCCTTTAATTTAGATTTTTCTCTTTTATATAGCACATAGTTAATTTTGTTTTGTGAGCCAACTTCTGAATCTTTTTTTTAAAGGTGAGCTAAGCCCATTCACATTTATTGTTATAACTGAAAGGTTTGATCTCAACTATATCATAATATTTATGATAATGCATATTTTGTTAATTTGCTGTTTTTCGTAAAGGATAGTCTTTATATGGTTTAAATCCACTTGAATTTTTGACACTTGCTTTATGGGCCAGCATATGGTTTGTCTTGTTTTTTTTTGTAATTGGTTTGTAAGAGCTCTTTATATATTAAGGATATAGAGCCTATGTCAAATGTGTTGCAAATCCTTCCTGTTTGTTTCTTTCTTTATTTTTACAGCATTTCTCCTTGCAGAACAGGGCTAACTCATAGGCAGTGATGCCAGAGTTGGCCCTTTCTGTTTTTAGTGGATGTAAAGAGTAATTGTCTGAAAAGAGACAGTTAAGGAAAAGCAACATATTAAAAAGAGTGAATATTTCTCTGTTATTCACATAGACTACTTAAATCTATTCTACCTGTGACTGTATTCATTTAGATCCTCATCATTTCTTTCCTGGATTATTAGGCAACTCAGTTAATGATTTGTTACTGAAAGTCCTTGTTTGTAGACTATATGTAGTCCTTGTTTGCTACCTTCAAGACTTTTTTCTTAAAATTATTTCATTTTGTGATTTATAAATCACATAACACATTTATAAATATGATTTACAAATTTCCTGACTCTACACAGTAGATAGATATCAATTATTCAAATAACAAAATGTGGTTGGTGCTCAGCTCTTATATGGACAAATGTTAATAAATTTTCATGATCCAGTTGATGTATTTGAGTGGTGATAAAGTATCATGTGCCATATAGTCACTTTGTGTTACAAAATGATTTATCTAGACAGGATGATCAAATACCCTATGCATCTCCTAAAAGTTATAAGGGAAGTGGGAATAATTAACATCAACAGCACCTCTTGTCACTCTCCTCCCAACCCCAGCTTGTCACACTCCTGTCACACTGAACTCGAAGCTCTTTAATCACCTCAGGCTCTCTCAAACCTCCCTGCCTCAACCCTTTACAAAACCCTTTCCTCAACCCAATCCCTTGCCTTAGCTAGCAAATTCCAACTCATTCATCAAGAGCCTGCTCAGCTGTCATTTCTCAGTGATGGTGGGTGGAACGTGGGGTCCTCTAAGGTGTGCAAGTGTTAACTGTCTGGGAGGAGTAGCACCGCTGCATCCCCCGTTCCAGAACGGCTCCTTCCCATCTTTCAGGATTCTTCATCCTACAAGTCACGCCAGCCAGGAAGTCTTCCCTGGACCCTTGAAGTCTCAGTCAGGAGTCTCCTCTTGTGTTCTGGATCATCCTTTATTTTCATTTTTATTCTCCTGTAGGGTCATTGCCTGTCTCCCAGGCAACTTCCGCCATTAGAAAGGGGGCTTTCTGGAGCAGGAACCATGTCTTTCTTGTTCATTGCTGGGTCTCTAGATCTTAGCATAATGCCTGACGCAGAAGGCAGAAGAAAGATTCCTTGAAAGATAAATTCAGGACTGTACTACATGTAGGCATTTCATATTAATCAAGGCGATTATTTAAGCCTCAGTTCCTATATTTACAAATGGAGAAAGGGTTATGGTGAGAATTACATAAAACCACATTTGCAAAATGGTTACCAGTGAGCTCAGCACTTAGTGCTCAATAAATGATAACAATGACCATCATTACTCAGGAATTACCATTGAGCCCCATTCTGTTGCAAAGTCCTTCTCTGAAATGTAGTTTGAGAAAGTAACTAAAAAGACTGTAAGCATAAAACTAAGGTTCTTTGAGAAAATAACCTTAATATTCCAGAAAAATTAATATTCCAGTAATGTTCTAGACACCTCGCTTTGAAGAAACACTAAAACGTATACTTGAAAAAATACGATCACGAGTGGTCTTGGCAGAGTTCCAAAGCAAATGTGGAAATTGAAGAATTCAAAGCACTATTATCACTCTGAAAAAGCAGCTGGCTTCTCAAATATGAACCCACCACTTAGTGGAAGTAAAGCTCATTTGTGTGAGTGACAAGTGCAAAGAGCATATCATACCCCATGCTAAAACCTTCCAGTGTCTTCACATTACACTTAGAAAAAGCCCAGCTCTTCATCTCAGGCCTCTAAACCTTGGTGATATGGCATCTGCCAGCTTCTCTGAACTCATCTACATTTCTGCCACAAGTTCCTTCTAATGCATCTCACTCCTCCTGGCCCCAGGGCCTTTGCATTTGTTGCCTAGAGTGCTCCTCCTTCAGGTCTTTGCACAGCTGCTCCTTAGCATTTTGGCATTTTGGTCTTACCTCCAATGTCTCTCCTTCTCCTTCTCCTTCTCCTTCTCCTCCTTCTTTTTTTTTTTTTTTTGATGGAATCTTTTTCTGTTGCCCAGGCTGGAGTGTAGTGGCATGATCTTGGCTCTCTACAACCTTCGGCTCCTGGGTTCAAGCGATTCTCCTGTCTCAACCTCCTGAGTAGCTGGGATTACAGGTGTGCGTCACCATGCTCGGCTAATTTTTGTAGTTTTACTAGAGATGAGGTTGCACCATGTTGGCCAGGCTGGTCTCAAACTCCTGACCCAGGTGATCCACCTCCTCGGTCTCCCAGAGTGCTGGGATTACAGGCGTGAGCCACTGGGCCTGGCCCAGTGTCACTTCTTCAAGGGAACCTCCTGCCTGCCCTAAGTACACTCCTTCCAAACCTGCCTCTGTCCCTTTGGCACTTGTCACATCTAAAATAAAGCTATTATCTAAATATTTGTTTGTTGTCTGTCTCCCTGTGAGGAAGTAGACATTGTCTATCTTGTTTTCCATGTCTGTACCTAGAACAACGCTTGCCACATAGTTGGTGCTCAGTAAATACTTGTTAACAGGTGCTGTGTCTGGCTGTGTGGACAGTCTCAGGTGAATTTTTCCCCAAGGCACTTGGTCATCAGACTGAATCCTGCCCTGATCAGATTACACTCAGCTCATTGAAGCTATGAAAACCCCCAAGCAGTAATAACAATGGTCAATGAATGTCTGCTTGTTTGTGTACTTCGTCTTATTCTGGAAAGGATCTGTGGTACAGCAGTGCGCATGAGTTAAAGAAACACCATAAGCAGACATTCAGGACCAGAAAAAGGGCCATTCGCCAATGTGGGAGAAAGTGAAAGGTATTCAGGACAAGAAGTCTGAAGAGCCACAATGACTGCAATTTTACTGTAAACTTGTTCCTGAGTTTCTTGGCAGGTATTTCTATAACTCTCTATTGTCCACAAAGACAAACCATTCCCTTTTTCCAAGAGAATCACAGAGTTCTTACTTGTCACCTGGGGCGGGTAACAAACCCACTGCAGGATGAAGTGGATGGTGCCTTTACACCATATCCCTTCCATCCACTCAGCAACTGGTTCCATAAGATTGTTTCCTACAAAGCTTGGAAACGTGGCAGGACACCAAAGCGCGCTGACGCCATGAATCACGGCAGCTGACTCCGCTCCAATAGCTACTTGCACAGCTTTTTCACCTTATGTGGATCATTTCTCCTCTTTGAGTCGTAGCTTTCTCATCTGAGGGGATTCATGGTATTTTTTCCTGAATCATATCGACACATCACAGAAGGACAAAAGAAACATTATTATTATCTTTATCACGCAGACCGTGCTCGGAGGGCGAGCAGCTGGAGGAGTATTCTTCCGTGCAGTTTGTGCAAGACATGGGCAAACTTTTGATGAACCCACAGGAGACCTGCCTTCTGCTGGCTAATTTACTGGAACGCTGTTGGGGAACAGGGACCACGGGAAGACAAGGCTTGATTTCCCAGGACGAGCGGGTGAGGGAGGTGTCCCCTGGACTTGGAGAAGAAAGGGTAATTATGTTTCATCCTCTCTTAGGGCGAATTGCTGCTGCGGACCAGCCCACCTGGGGGCTGAGGGCCTCGGCAGCTCCAAGGCCAACTGTCATTTTCCCAGGTGTGAGGGTATCTTGAGCAAGTGCTCCCGGGAAACTGTCACTCACTCTCTGCCTGGCCCTGTAAAGGATCCCAGAAGGAAGAACCAGGGAAGGGACAGAGCAAGGCAGAGCTGGCTTTTTTGTCTGGCTGCTGATAGCCCCCCTTCACTTAACCCAGGTCGGCAGAGGGCCTCAGCAGCCGCTTGAAGGTCTGCATCTGGCTGTCTAGATGTCTGGGGTAGAGTCCCCATTCCACCAGGTGGGGGCCCTGTCACTGGCCAGAGCCTGCTGGAGCCTTGCATTACAGGGCAGCAGGAGACGTGCAAAGAAGCACACATCTATTGAGCAGCCACTATGTACCATTTTCCATGGCCCATGCACTTTCTTCCCATTTCCCAGAGCACCCACGAAGCTGGAACTCTCTGACAGATGAGAACATGGAGGGAGACTTAGAGAAGGGAAGTGACTTGTTCGGTCCAACAGCCAGCAAGCAGTGGAGCTGGGATTTGAACCCAACTTATAGATATCAAAAAGCTGTGTGGTTTTGTGGTGAGGGCTGAGAAGGGGGAGTAATAGGAGGTGGAGAAGGAGGAGCCAGGCAGGTAAATGAAAAAGGAAATGGGTTCCTTATCCGTGAAATGGAGCTAGGCGAGCATCTGATTCCAGAGGTTGTGAGGATTCTACAGAAATGCATGGTTGAGACTCTCAGCCCAGAGACCTCCATGGCCCTTGCCTCTCTGTCAGCCCACCCTCTGGCTTCCAGGGTCTTCCCTAGGGGTTCTACTTTCTTGCTTCCCATCTAGAAGCACCCCCTCCTTCCCCAGGTGTCACCTCCCTCTCCCCGTCCCCCACCCCTAGCCCAGACCCTGGACTAATGCATTGCAGCTTGGGCCTGCAGCCGGCCTGCTGGCTCCTCTGCCCTGCTCCTTCCCCGCCCAGCTCAGCCGTCACTTCCAATCACTCCAGTACAAAACATTCTGCCAGATGCAGCCTGCCGACACGGTCTTGCCTGGCTCTTGGACACCAGCACCTGGTTGCATGCTCAGACCTGTGGGGGTGGATGCATCGCAGACTCCAAGGTCAATGGCTCACCAAACCCTCTCCCTCCATGACCCTGGGGCTTTTGAAAAGCACCAACCTGTGCACTGTACCTTTCCTGACCACCATTCCTCCTCTCCCGGTCACAAGGGAAAGCCACTGTGGACACTAGCCACCACATGTCCCTCAGGGTATCACTGTTTCTTTATGGGGAAGGAACTGCCATTTCTTGAGTATCTCTGTGCACCAGGTCCTCTGTGGACATTTCCTCATAACACCTAGGGTAAGAAGATACTCTTTTTTTGGAGATAAAGTCTTGCTCTCTCGCCCAGGTGGGAGTACAGTGGTGCAATCTCAGCTCACTGCAACCTCCACCTCCCGGGTTCAAGCAATTCTCCTGCCTCAGCCTCCCAAGAGGCTGGGACAACAGGTATCCACCACCACGCCTGGCTAATTTTGTATTTTTAGTAGAGACAGGGTTTCAATATGTTGGCCAGGCTGGTCTCGAACTCCTGAACTCAAATGATCCACCCACCTGAGTCTCCCAAATTGTTGGGATTACGGGCGTGAGCCACCGCATCCAGCCAAAAGGTATTCTTATCTCCCAGGTTACAAATGGGAAGACTGAGGCACAGAGAGGGCATGTGTCTGTTCAAGGACACATAGCATCCCTCGTCTCTTGCTCTCACTCTGTATCTATCTATCCACCCACCATAAGCATCTTCCATGGCCAGGCACTGCATGGATGATGCACTGGGTTGAATTGTGTCCCCTCAAAAAGTCCTAACTCCTGATACTTGTTACTGTGGCCTCATTTGGAAAGAGAGTCTCTGCAGATATAATCAAACTAAGATGAGGTCATATGAGATCAGGGTGGGCCCTAATGCAGTGACTGCAGCCTTCATAAGAAGAGGGAACTTTGGACACAGACAAACATAGAGAGAAGAAGCCATATGTAGGCAGAGGCGGGAACTGGAGTGATGCAGCTACAAGCCAAGGAATGCCAAGGACTGCCAGCAGCTGCCAGAGGCTAGGAGAGCAAGGAAGAATTCTTCTGTAGGGCCTTTGGAGGGAACCCTGCTGAGACCTTGATTTTGAACTTCTGACCTCTGGACCTGTTGTTTTAAGTTGTCTCTTTGTGGTAATTTATAATGGCAGCCCCAGGAACCTGATACAGATGATATTTAATCCTTGCTACAACCTTGTGAAATGGGAACAATTATTTTTTACTTAACAAATGAGAAAACTGAGGTTGGAAAGGGGGAAATTTGTGGCTGAAGGTCCCACTGCCAGCTGAGAGCAGGTCCACAATTTAAACCCAGGTCCAGCAAATCCCAAAACCTGCACCCCTTACCAGTAATGGATCCTTGAACCTGGATGCACTCCATAATTACCCAGTGAGTTAGCTAAGATGCTGATTCCAGGGCTTTGTCTCTGAAGATGCCCATGCCATTTGTCTGGACTGGGGCCCTGAACTCTGCATTTTAACAGCACCCCTGGAGGTTTTGAAGCAGCTGTTAGGGAAATGTTTCTTGCCACACTCCTGTCACCCTAAGAAGTATGTCTGCTGGAGTCCGGGAGTCAGGTCACTCGATGGTTTATCACAAAGAGGGAGAGGTCGGGGTAGGTGGAGAGGTGAGTCGGAGGCAGCAGTGGGAGGCTGGGGCCAAATGAGGAGGACACACCCTCCATACCTGCCCAGGGAAGCTCAGCGCACCTGTTCCACATCTCAGAGAACTCACATCCAACCACCCCAGCCCTGCCCTTACCCCATCTTGGGAGCTCAAGCCCTGGGACTTTTGTCTCCCTGGGCCTCCTAGAGCCCCTGAATATGAGATGAGGAAATTGCTCATGGGGCCTCTCATCCGGCCACCCCACCCCACTCCCACCCACCACCGCCACTTTATGGCTCAGAGAACTGAGGCCCTCAGAGGGAAAGGGTCTTGTCCAGAACCTCCCCGACCAACCCCGGACAAAGCTTTGCTCCAGATCCTTTTCTCCTGACTTCCAGAACATACTGTGTGAAGCCAACAGAAAACAGCCATGCACAGAAGTCAGGCCAAAAGGCAGCAGACAATAAGCCTCGGGAGGGGTGGGCAGATAAGGGGAGGGACAAGGGGAGGGCTCGCACAAGCTAAGCATGTTGTGTGCAGCACTGCTAAAGCCGCATGTCATCATCGCACTTTATTATATGATGATCCTGTGTGTCCATTTGACAGATGCAGAAACAAAGCCTTAAGGGGTGTAAAGCCAGCTGCCCAGGCTATGACCACCAGCTCACAATGCCTGAGCTAGGAGGCACACCCAGCCCTGCTTGCCTCTGAAGCCCCACGCCCTTCCCCTTGCTGCCCGGCGACAGCTCCTCCAGCCCCTCAGCCCTGTTCCCAGGCCACACCCTCCCACACAGGAATCCTGCTTGCAAACCAAGTGTGAGTAACATTGGCGAGAGGCACAGGCCTCGGAGCGATTCGTTTACAACAAGTGCTCAGCTGGGCTGCACAGACAGCCATCCAGTGGGTGTTGGCAGCAGCAGCACTCCGCCCCCCACCACCAATATTTCAAAGGAAAGATTGAAGCCACATGTTTGGAGGCCATAAGCTGATTGCTAGAAGGACGTTCCATATAAACAGCATGAGGCAGGGCCTGTCACTTGGACTCACCTTTGGTTCCCAACCCTGGCTCCAGCTCTTAGAGCCAGCTTGCGCCAACTCCACCCCCTCTTCAAACTCTAGACCCAGAACCCAGAGGGTCCGGAGCCCAGGCTCACTGGGAAAGGGTTAGAGCAGAAGGCAGCAGGTGCAAGGGCAGAGAAGAGACAGGTTCTCCGGGGAATGAGGGTGGGTGCAGGGGAAGAGAGAAATGAGGTGTAGCTCAGGCCCGGCTGGCGGGGCTCAGGGAAGGGCCGTGCTCTAAGCAGCCTGCACCCTCCTCCCTCCCGCTGAGTGCGGAGTATGGGGTGTTGCCTCCATTCACCGCTTTATCCCAGGCAAACTTTCTTCCCTCTATGGCTGTCAGTGTCCTCTTCTGAGACAGGGGGGCTCTGGTGGTGGGGGTCCCTCCCAGCTGCAAGTTCTTCAGGTCTTGGAGACCCAGCCAGCTGCCCCAGGCAGGGGCTGAGCCTGGAAAACAGCCCCCTCAGAGACACAGGTGGGGCCCGGGGAGGAGGTGGTGGGGGTGGGGGATGGGGGTGCAGTGCGGGGATGGAGACCGCTGGGCCACACGGGCTGAGGGCTTAGGGTTACCAGAGCCAGGGCAGCACACGTGTGTTTCAAATTTTCTTTCAAGTCTTCTCGAGGCCGGCTTGCTCTCATCCCTCCCCCAGCCCCCGGCTCAGTTTGGATGTAATCAGTTTGGATGGAGCACAGCAGACACGCTGTGGGGGAGGGGTGTGTGGGGAGCTGTCGGGGCTGGGAATCATTTTAGGATTTTGTTACCTGCCAGCAGCTCGCAGGCCCATCTGAGGCAGGGGACATGAAGTCCTGGACACTGGCTGTGCCCAGACTGGCCCAAGTGCTGGTCAGTGGCCTGTTGATGGGGATCTGAGGGGGTGAGGAACCAGCGCTGGAGCTGCATGCAGAAGGCACTGGAATCGGACAGCCTGGGCTCCCGTCCTGGCTCTGGCCCTTGCAGGCTGAGCAGCCTTGGCTGTGTCATTCCACTTTTCTTAGCCTCAGTGGCCGCATCTGTGAAACGGGGCCTAAATGTCTGTCATTGCTCTAAAAGTTAAATAAAATAAGCCTTCAGAAAGCTTAGTGCGGATGGGTGATCTGGTAGGGACTCCTTTGACCTCTGGAGAAATAGGAGGAGTGGAGGGAGCAGGGTCACTTGCATAGAGACTGGAGGCTACAAAGTCAGCTCTTGGACTGCTGAGGCCATTAGCACAGCATAAGTGAGGCCTAAATAGCAAGTCACATTTCCTGCGTGGGCCCCAGTCTGCAGCTATCTGTGAGGGGTGACAAAGAGTCTTTGCTTGGACAGGCTTTAGTCAGGCTCCAGAACCTTCTCCTAACCCCATGTGTGCACTTCCTTGTGAAATCCAATTTTAGCACCTTGACATATGATCACCCTCATATCTGATCAGGTTCGTCATTCTCTACCATGCCCCAGGGGCTATCTGGTCACCCTGACCTGCCTCCAGCAAGAATCCCCTTCACCCCTGATGTTTCCTCTTGGCCATTTCCCATCCCCTGACCCCCTCCCTGTTCCTCGGCTATAAACTCCCACCTGCCTGGGCTGTATTCGGAGTTGAGCCCAGTTCTGTACTGAGATTTCTGTTCCCCTATTGCGATAGTCTGAATAAAATCTGTCTGCACTGCTTTACTGCCCAGCTCTGGTTTTCTTTGACAGAGGGCAGTAGGCATCTGTGTGAGTGAGGCAAGAGCCACCACCCTGCTCCCGAAACCGAGTCCACACTGGACCTGTCCCCTCCTGACCGCCCATCACTCGGCATCTGCTCAGAGGCATCTGGGCTACTTGCATTCACCTCTGACACCACCTGCATTTGAGGTGTGGGGGCTTAATCATTCTCTTTGTCCCTGCATCTGGAGCTGCCACTCTAGATAACTCTAGGTCCCAGGCCACCCATTCTCAGCCTTTGTAAGGTCACAGGGTCCCTGGAGAACCAGACGAACATGATTCTCCCTGTCCCTGGGAAAATGCATTTCCACCCAACATTCTGCCACAGGCCTCTTGGAGTTCCTAAATTAAGAAGATCCCTGCTTGGGGTTTTAAACTCCATTCACCACAACTGCCAGAGAAAACCAGCCCTCAGGCTGAGAATCCTTGCTCTGAAGCTTGCTCAAGGGGAGATGGAAGGCTCCTGTGGCCCCATGGTTGGACCCTGGCAAAGCGGGCTCAGGAACAAGCAAAGCACCCAAAAAGGGCGAGCACCACCTGGACCTTCCCCAGGGCTGCCCATGTAGAAGGCCTTTCCCTCCCCAGACCTCAGAGGACACCATCGATTCTGCTCTTCCGAACCAGAGGATGTGCTGGTTCCTGTCCACCCTCACTCTACAGGTGGGGAAACCAAGGCTCAGGGTCAGCCCCGGTCATGGGGGCTTTTTCCAGCTCACGCACAGGTTTTAAGTTTTAGAGTCTGAGGCCCCAGTGGACCTAGAGCAGGTGCCCTGGCCGACGGAGGGTCAGCCAGCTGGGCCATGGAGAGGTAGGGGAGTCCGCGTTCCCTCCCCGACCCCCGGCTTTTGTTAGCAAGTGATGGAAACTGGCAACTGGGAGAGCAAAGAGGTTCCCGGCTTTCCAGATCGTAGCTAGGAGAACAGATGGCCAATTCATCCCACCAAACTTGGCACCTCCAACAAAAGAAACAATATGTATTTGGCTCCCTAATCTTTTCCTCAGGTTCCCAGGCAGGTGACTGGAAAGTCTGATGACAAGAAAGCGTCGACTCACCTCTCTCAGGACGCAAACCACAAGCCAGGCCTGGCTATTGTTCCACTGCCCCCTCCACCCCATCCTGCTCTCCGCTCTCTGCTCTCCTTCCTCCTCCTTCCCTTTCCGGGAGCTGCCCAGGCCTGTCTGCAGCAGCTCAGGGTCTCCCTGAGAGCCAGTCCCTAGTGAAGGTGGGCTGGTGCTTAGGCACAGGGAAGTGCCCATTCTCTAAGCATCATACCTCTTCTCTCCTTCCACGCTCACAACAGCCCTGTGGGGATAGATACTGTTTTTATCCCACTGTGCAGATAAGAAAACTGAGGGATTCACCAGTAGGCTGCAACGGCTTTCTGCACACGGCAGAGCTAAGAGTGTCCCCTGGGGCCAGGGCACACCTGACCACTTGCCAGATCTCAGAGCGGTGACATGGCCTAGGGTGTAGACCTGGACCCACTCCTCACCAGGCTCTGCTCCACTAGGGGGCTTTGGTGAGCTGGCGAGGGAAACACTCCCACTGAGAAGTCTGAAGGTGTGACCAAGGTTTCTTGCAGCGCCATGAATTTGGGAAGGAAGGGGGCTGCTTTGTAAGCCCTGGAGATACATAACTACAGCCGTCCATTATTGAGCACCTACTGCATGCTTGGCACTTGATAGGTGCTCCATGTGGGCTTCCCTTAATGGACTCTGTTTTGTATGTGCTGTGACCCTAGTTGTACTGATGAAAAATTGGAGACACAGAAAAGTGATGGTTTGTGAAAGTCACACGACCAGTTAAGGGCCTAAGCTGGACTCTTTCCACTGCCTCAGCTGTTTCCCTCTGCCCTCCACCCCCAGCCCCAGGGAGGGTGTTAATGAGGCCTGCACAGGGGAGAGGCAGGGGTGAGGAGCTGTGCCCGCAGGTGCTAGCAGGTCTTCCTGCAGTGGCCAGCCCAGGGCCTGGCGCCACTCTGCCCCTGCCTGTCTGCTCTCCCCAGCATGTGATGGTGGTTGATATCCCTTGGGGTGGGGTGGGGGCCCCTGCATGAGTCTGGGCCCTGCCACGACGCCACCCTGGAGACCCAGAGTCTGTCTCCCAAGAACTGCAGTCCTTCCCATTCTGGGATCCCTGGGTGGGGTAGGTGGGGCTTGGGGAGTTCTCAGGACTGACTGGAAGGACTGGGAAGCTCCTCGAGGGCCCCAGTGGGTTGGGGGGGAAGCGTGAGCTGCAAGACCTCAGAGGCCTGGTATTCTATTGTCTTTTTCTGTCTTTGTGCCCAGCTGGTCCTTTCACTCTTTTCCTCTCTGTCTCCGGGTGGCTCAGGGGTCATAGTTTGTCATGTGTTGGCTAAAGTCATAATAGGAAGCCAAGACATCCCATTTTAGCCCCACTTATGCTGGGTGACCTTAGGGTATTCTTCCTCCTCTCTGGGCCTCCAGCTGCTGGGCCACAGCTTAGAGCCCCTCAGGCCCCTTAGGCCCTGGTGCCCAGGCCATCCCAGGGCAGTGAGGAGCTCAGAAGACAATGTTTGACTGTTTTCTTCTTACAAGAAACATTTGAGAAGCAGTTTCTGGCTCTCAATGGAAGGATATTTAAAGAGGAAAATAAAACAAGCACGGAAGTAGCTCTTATTGACAAACCCAGGCCTTGTTAGCTTAGCCTCTGCTCTGCTTACCCTTCCTCTCCCCTTCCTCTCTGTGACTTGGGAGCCATTTCTCAAGCCCCCAGCCCCTTCCCTCACGATCTTCCTCTTCAAGTTCCTGCTCAGGAAACTGTGCTTTGAAATGTGGGGACAGGGGACAAAGTGAGAAGGTTTACAAAGATCCACAGGAAGACCCCAGAAGGTGGCCAAGCTCCTACAAAAATGTCTCACCACCACCATTGCCACCACCTCTTCCATCACTACTCTCACCACCATCATCACCACCTCCAACATGACCACCACTACCTCCGCTATCTCCTATGTATTACTATTATTGCCAATAGTAGTGTATAATAAAAGCAATAACTAATTTTGTTGAATGCTTACCCAACGATATGCATCATACTAACTTAAATAATCTGTCCGGCCAGGCGCAGTGGCTCAAGCCTGTAATCCCAGCATTTTGGAAGGCTGAGGTGGGCAGATAATTTGAGGTCAGTTCAAAAACAGTCTGGACAACATGGTGAAACCACGTCTCTACTGAAAATACAAAAAATTTGCTGGCCGTGATGGTGAGCACCTGTAATACCAGCTACTTGGGAGGTTGAGGCAGAATTGCTTGAGCCCGGGTGGTGGAGGTTGCAGTGAGCAGAGATCACACCATTGCACTCCAGCCTGGGCAACAGAGCGAGACTCCGTCTCAGAAAAAAAAAAAAAAAAAAAATCTGTCCAAGTCACATATGTAGTGCCTTAGTTTGGGTTCTCCAGAAGCCAACCTTGAAACAAGGATATAAATGCAAGTAATTATTTGGGAGGTGAAATAACAAAGTGGTATGGTATCAAGCAAGTGACAACTGTGGGAAAATGGAGCTTAATCTTTCTGGAAACTCCAGGCACCAGTAAAGAACACCCACCTCAGAGTCATCCCACCCAAGGACAACGAAGCTGGGGTATTTATACACCAACTCTGGCTAGTCATTGCTTGGGGGCTGCCTCCAAGCGGTATTAATGCCCCATCACCTCCAGCTTTCTACATACAGAGACAGGCAAGGGTCAGCTGCAGAGGAAGCCCTTAGGCAAAAAGATTTAGGTTCTGGTAGTTGGAATTCAGACCTATGTGCATTGAGATGGTAAGGACTTGGAGGATGTGGGAAGAGAAATGACAGTGTCTGCTACTGGTAGTAAGTGGTGATGTAAGGATTCAAATCCGGGTCTTTTTTATTTCAGTGTCTATGAATAGATCAGCATATGGCTGGCTGGCTGAATGGATGAACAAACAGATAGACAGATGGGTAGATATATGAACAGATGGACAGGTGGATGAGCAGATGATTGGACAGGTAGGTGTTCAAAACATGGATGGTTAGATGGATGAGCAATGGATGAACGGATGGATGTCTGAGTGGGTAGGTGGATGGAAAAATACAAAATGAATGAGTAAATAGATGGAGAATGAGTAAATCAGGGGAAGGATGGTTGAAATCAGTGGATGGTTGAAAATTTTAGGGGATGGTTAAATGGGTAGATTGTTTAAGAATTGTATCTGTGATTGGATGGCTGGATAGAAAGATGAGTAGACAGAGGAGATGTAAAAATACAGGAAGTGGGATGGGCAGGAAGTGGGTTGGAGGATGGATGACTGGATTTGGAATCAGAGAAGGGCCATGGCTTCTCTTAGCCATGGCTAAGTAAAACAGTGCCTCAACAGTGATCTTGAATGAAGAGAGCTCAGCTACTGTCACCCCCATCATACCCCACCTCTTATTTCTCCAGGAAAACCCCAGCCTCTAAGACTCAGAGGCATCGAGCTATGGCTTGATGTTGATGACCAATCCCATCAGGAATTAAATGGGGTCCAGGGAAGATCCAGGGTGGCTATAGCAGAGGGCATCTGTTGGGGAAGCCTGTAAGATGGAACTGGAAGAGTGGGATGAAGCCCACTGGGTCTTGCACCTGGAATGTTGCTGCCCTCCCCAAAGCTGGCTGGGCATTTGCCCAGGAGACAACATCATAGGGCTGGCTCTGGCCATTCTGCCCTGTGATGGGATGCTGAACACATTCAGGCTTGTCTCATAACCCAAGCAAGGCAATGGCTGTAGAAGGCAGCTCTCACAGTGGGAACAGCACTGGCTCAGGAGGGCTAGGAAAGGAAAGGAGGCTGACATCAGGACGGGAAGCTCTGCCATGTTGGCAAAGCCAAGTGAAGCCCAGGAACACCCGGCTCCAGCCCAAGCACAGCTGATGGCCCAGCTCTGCCAAGTTTCACTGCCTGGGGCACATTTTTATGACAGACGAATAATTAGAGGCAGGCCTCCTATTCCTGGCCTTTCCCTGGTGCTGTGTGCGTGTGAGTACGCATTGCACACTTGCACATGTTCACACACACATAGGTTGTATGGGTGAACATGGATGTCATAGTGGGTTTCTGTTGTTTGCTTGTGTGTATGTGTTAGGGTTTGAGTATACACACTAGGACATTTCATACGTGTGAGTTTGTATGTAATCACATGCTTGTGTGTATATGAGAGCATGTTCGAATGTGGGTAGATGTGCTTATGTGCATGTGAGCACATTACTGTGCACGTGCTTGCACATGCATGAGCATATTTGCATTTGCATTAGCATGTTGTGTGTAAAGGTATTCGCTTCTGTGTACTGGTGCATATACTTGCTGTTTGCATGTGTGGGAACTTGTTTGTGTAAGTGTATGTGTGTGTATGCGTGTGCACTTGTGTGTGTGCGGGTGGATCTGAGTGCTTGTTGAAGAATGGAGTTCATGGAATGATGGGACTCGCATTCTCTAGCCCCAATCTCACCTTTTATGATCCACCCCACATACCCCGACCTCACTCTTTCATACAAACTGCAGGAGCCAAACAACTAGTAGCTACACCGACACTCTCAGCTGTTTCAGGCCTCCGTGACTTTGCATGTGCCGCCTGGAACGCCATCTTTTCCCTTTCTCCTTGGTGAAGCTTTTGTTCATCTTCCAGTTCCAGGTTTCATACCTTCTGTGCTATTTTCCTGAGTACCACAGACTCCATCCTCTGATCTCCCTGCTCCCTCTCAGACAGCCCTCTCTTAAGCCGCGAGGTATTGTTTGTTCTCCCTATTGACTGGGATTTGCTTGAGGGCAGGATCTGTATGTAATTCCTTTCTGGAAAACCAGGGATTGAAACAGGATGTGGCATGCAGTGGGCTGGATGGATGAATGGAGAAATAGATGAATGACGGATGGATGGACAGACAGAAGGAAGGAAGGATGAATGGATGGACGGACGGATGGATGGATGGATGGACAGGTGGGTTGGTAGATGTGTGGATAGACGGATGGGTGACCAAGCGAGTAGATGGATGAGTAAATGGCTAAATCTGGTGCTTTTCTTCCAGAATCCTGGATTCTGAAGGAAGACTGTTTGCAGCCCTTCCTCATGCATCACTTGCTCTGGTACAGAAGAAACAGTCTCTTTGCTTGCAGAGGAAGCCTGCAACCTCAGAGCCTGCCTGCTTTCTCCCCGCTCAGCCCTGGCTCTCAGGAGGGCTGGCTCCAGATTGGCCACCTACCTTACTGAGGAGAGATTAGGTCTGAAGAGGCCTTGCTGAGTGGCTTAAGTTAGCCCCTGTTTGTGTTCCTGGGCTTTCAAAGGCTGGGGAGAAGACAGAGGAGGGGCCTGACTTCAGGCCCCACGGCTAAGTGGGGAGGGATTGTGTATCCTCCAGGCCTGAACTGCAGGCAGCTCAAAGCAAGACCCTAGGAATTTTGAGACAGGAAAATGGTGTTTTGTCTTGTTAATGCATTCACTTGGCTTTGAACTGGAGAGTAGTCAGGTGTCCCCAGACGGCGGCTTTTGAGCTGGTCTAGGGGAGGGGGCAGGGCGTACTCAGGCCCCGGATTACAGAGGCCTTCCCAAGGGAAGGGGGCCTTTGATGGGGCCGGGTCTGTTGTCCGAGTCTGCTTTGCTGGTGGCTGGAGCCCCCTAATGAGGGGGAAAGGGCTTCGTTTGGAGGCATTCCCCTGGCCTCCCTTGGGCAGCAGGCGGAGACCTCCTTTGATGTCGGAGTCCTTAAGCCAAGTGGGGACTAATTGCCACAAGGTACAGAATGTTCTGGTTGCTTGGGGGGTCTGCAGTCTGCTCACAAAGCCACAGCCACCCTGGGGTGGGGGAAAAGGCAGCCACTCTCCTGATGTGAGACAACTCGGGGCATTCGTTGTGTTTTTATTTTTTCCTTGATGCACAGAGCCACACACAGAATGGGAAACCCACTATACACTACACACCAACACACACACACACACACACACACACACACACACCTTACTCCACCGCAAGTTTGTAAACAGTATTATGCTTGAAAGCATACGTTTTTTAAATCAAAGAGTCAATGAGGTGGGAGGAATAATGGCAATGAGAAAAAAAGCAGACGTTGACAGGCCGGCGCCAGACAGATTTGGGTTCAAGACTCAGCTTTGCCACTCAGACTTTGCTGGGGCAAGTCACTGGACTTTTCAGGCTCCAGAATGCTCTGCAGATGCAAGAGCTCATGCCTGACCCAGAGTAGGTGCTTCTGTTTTTGTCTGTCGCCCTTCTATTGCTGAGGCAACTGCATGCTTGAAACAGTTCACTAAAAACACAGGTGTGTGAAACTGGCCATTCCACATGGTGTGGAGGAAAGAGGAAAACCTGTCAGGAAATGTCAGATCATTCTCATTTGGGTGGAGAGCAGGGAGAGCATGATTTCCTTTGAATTTTAATATTTGTGCCCACATGGATTCCATCTCAAAGGAAGAAGGTCTTGTTTTCCCCGGGCTGTGCTCACTCCATACTCTTCTTTAGATCTCTAGATCTCTGTGGACTCTAGAGTCAGAGCAATTATTATTATTGAAAGAAAAAGTTACAGTCAATTATTGTGTTTATACATGATATCATGCACAGGGCTGGGTGATCTGACTACATTATTGCTGGACTTCACAGTGACCCTCTCAAAGAGTTTATAACCCATTTTACAGATTGGGAAACCAAGACTCAAGAGAGACAAATGACTTGCCCAAGAACATCCTATGTGGAAATGGGGGAGGCAAATTTCTGCCTGGCCTGACTCCAGAGCCTAGGTCCTCCCAAGCGCACCCCAGAGGAATGAACTGAACAAGCTTCTGGTAGCTTCATCTTCCCATCTGGTCACCAGGAATAATAATGGAATGCCCAGCTGGAAGGCAGAGCCTCTGCAAAGGTACCCAGAGGGGAACCCTGTAGATGTGGCAGTGACCTGGAACACTTCTGCTGCCTCCCTTCCATCCTCATCACCTGCTTCCCCCAACAACACCCCCACCCCACCCCCCGCAGATATTCCCTACCCCCTCCCCCACCACCTCAACTATCTGGAACCTGGAGAAGGAGAGAGCTGGGGAAAGGCGGGTAGTGATGCCCGTCAAGTTGTTCCTCCAGACTGTGGTGCCCTTTCTGTGTGGTTCCATTCTCACCTCTGGCCTCTGGATAGGGACCCTCCTGCCAGACCCTACCAGTGTCAAAAACCACCAGGAGAAGCTTCCAGGATGGTGAAAAGAGAAGAACCTGTCTCTCTGGCTGTCCCTCAGTAAGCAGCAGAAAAGAAATATCTGGGCCCTGATGTTGCATACACACGAGCTGGAGGAGAGCCCAGCGAGGAAGGCTGTGGGAGAGGAAGCGGGCAGCAGAGAGTGCAACACCCCACAATCTGGATATGGCAACCCTGAGTTACATGCGAGACGGCTCTGAGAGGTGAGGCAGTGCCACGGACGGGTGGCATAGCAGGGACCTGGAGCCAGCTCGGGCCGACTTTGGACACGAGGCTAAGCCCAGGACCCAGGAATGAGGAAGTGGCTGAGAATGAGCCTCGGATGGGGCTTGTGGTCATTAGCAACAGTGTGGTCCTGAGGACCCCAGCTTGAAGGAGGTGCCCCCAAAGGGCTGTCATGAGACAGACACCACAACTGTCCCTGGGAAGGGAAGGCCTGTGGCTGTCCTAGTTGTTCCCTGTCTTGAAAGAGAGAATTGGGGGTATCCTTGGATGATCAGAGAGCCCCTCGGGAAGCAGAGGCACCATCAGGACAGAGGAAAGTCTAAGAAACTCTGGCACAGTTCCTGCTTCCACCACCTTCACTTCTTCTTCTTAAAAAAAAACACCAATGTGGAGACAGCTTTATTGTTTTAGAGCAGTAATACTTTCTCCTTTTTTTAAAATGTCAAAATACACGTAGGCAAAAAAAAAGAGACAATAAAAATGCCCAGAGAAGGTCATGGTCCCTCAGGCTCACTTAGTGTATGTATACATTGCGGAATGGCAACTGCTTCTCCCCTGCTTAACACATTGTGAGCACGTTTTCATATGTACACACCTCTATCGTGATTTTAAACGGCTCCATAAAATTCCAAAGATCATCACAGTTTTTTAATCAGTCCTCTAGTGTTGAGCATTTAGGTTGTTTCCAGTATCTTATGGTGAGACGTCTTTCTACTCCTGAGACTCCCTCCTGAGCAGTCGTGTTGCTGTATTAAAGAGCATGAGCATTTTTTAAGTTTTTGGTGGCCAAACTGTGCCCTGGGAAGATCTGTAACTCTACCACCCCACAAAGTGTCCCGAGAGCTGTTCCTTCTCACTGTGTATGAGCCAGGTATGAGTGATCGCTTTTTAATCTTTGGTGACCCGATAAGTGAAAAGAAATCCTGTTTCCAAGTGAATGTCTTTGACTACCGCCTCTGCTTTCTTCATTCATTTGTTCAATGAAAATGTATTGAGTGCTTATCTTATGCCAAGCATCCTCTATTGCAGGAAGGGTGGCCTTAAAAAGGCGTATTTTAAACAGAAAATCAAACAGACAATCTCTCTATTACAATTGCAGTCAGTGTTGTGAGGAATGGTGGCCTGGGGGAGATGGGCTAGTGGGAGCTTTGGCCCTTCCACAATCTCTGTCAGTTTTGATTTTCCTTGCTATGGAAAATAGACCCTTCTCAATGTCATATAAAATTCTCTGTAAATGCAGCTCCATTTCACCCTCGCCCCTACCCCTCTAACCAGATACTCTCCTAAGCACCTCCAGCAAAGATGTTTCCAGCAACCTTGATAAGAAGAGCAAGTGCAAGGGGCTATTTCTCTGGCAAGAAGGTCTAGACTATTGTCCAAGGCCTGTTTGGGGTGCACTTTCTTCAAAAGCCTCTCTGGGTTTCTCCAAGACAAACCCCTCTCTCTTTGTCATACACTTAAAATCTCTTTAAAAGACTCAATAAACATGGTAATAGAATCAAGGGTGAATTGCTTTTTCCCTTCCAGTGTAGGTGGACAGAATCAATTCTCTGCATCCCCAGGAGCTCCAGGCTGGGGATGTGGTCCGTGAGAGGTAAGTAAGGTGGGTGCTCTTACATATCTGTTGTTTTCAACATCTTTTTCAACTGGGAGAATCGTTTTTTTTTTTGAGACAGAGTGTCACTTTGTTGTCAGGCTGGAGTGCAGTGGTGCAATCTCGGCTCACTGCAAACTCCGCACCTCCCAGGTTCAAGTGATTCTTCTGCCTCAGCCTCCCAAGTAGCTGGGACTACAGGCGTGCGCCACCACCCAGCTAATTTTTTGTATTTTAAGGGAGACGGGGTTTTACCATGTTGGCCAGGATGGTCTCCATCTCCTGACCTCGTGGTCTACCCACCTCAGCCTCCCAAAGTGCTGGAATTACAGGCATGAGCCACCGTCCGCAGCCTCAACTGGGGGAATCTTTTCATGATAACTGAGGTTCACAGAACACTTTCTGGGTGCTTGCTTGAATTCACAGATAAGACAATGATGGCTCAGAAAGGTTGGAGGCCAGCCCAAGGTCACATAAGCAGGAAGGGGGCTAGACATGACTCCAGCTCCTCTGGACCCTGGGCAGGACCCATGCTCTTGCATTACAGTGAAATCCCAACTCTGTGCCTCCTTCCTTCCTTTTTGGGACTAATACCCCTGGGAGTCCCTGGCCTTTTGGATTCTGAAGCTTCTAAGGAAGGGATCTTGCAGCAGTGCCCTGGCCTGGCACTTGGTACCCCCAATTGTAAACTGAGTCCAGAAGCCTGGCAGCCAGAGTGTCTGTCCAGATAGGCATCTGGGCAGTGCCCACAGATGGCCCCAGTGTGATGGGCAACGCGTTAGGCATACTTTCCTTGCTGACTGATGTCATGAGCTCATTAGAGCAACGGGGTTTATAGTACAAGGCAACTATCCAAACAATAAATTAAGCACTTAATTATCCTCCCCTCATCTACTTCACTCTTGTTCCCGGGTGTCTGTCTGGGCCCTCCAGCTAGGTGGTAAGATCTTCCCTCTGCCTCACGCCCCACAGTCAATCCATCATGCAGCCCCACTGGGGCCATCTCGGGAACATCTCTCAAATACTTTCCCTTTTCCACATCCCCACAGCCTTGACCGCAGCCAACTCTCACTCTCTCTCCCCACTGGATTCTTGCCACTCTGGTCTCTCCTGCTTCAATTCCCCTCTCCGCTCCGCCCAAGTTACACGAGCATGGCTTCCCTTGGTCTGAAATCCAAAGTCCCAAGGGTCTTGGCATCCAAAGCCCTTCATGCCCAGGGTGCCTTGCCTACCTTACCAGCCTCCTCTTCCCAAATCCCCATGTTGGCTGCCCTCCCGCACAGAATACTAGCTTGAAGATCTTCCCTTACTAGGATCAAAGCCAAACTCCAGACTATTTCAACACACGAACTTCTGTGTACTCAGTTTCCTCCACGTGGAATATCCCCCTCCCCACACTGACAGCCCTGCCACTCAATTTGCAAACTCATTCTCATCCCAGCAGCCTGCTCTGGAATCTCCTCCTTCAGGAAGCCTGGGGGTATTTACTTGGCAAGCCCTACAGCTGAATCTCCTCACTTCCCATCCCCTCAAAGCCCATCTCACAGGACGCGTTCCCACGGGGGTGCCCGAGATAATAAGATCAACAGGACTATCTATCTGTGGAGGGCACGGATGGCTACGAAGCGCTCTCACACTCATGCACTTTGGAGTCCTTAATGTTAAATCCTCAGAATCAAACCACCAAGGAGCCCTTTTACAGATCCTTTTATAGATGAGGAAACTGAGGTTCAGATTCCAGAGCCAGGTCCTCACGCCCAACCCTGCCTACATTTAAAGAGCAGGGACAGTGTTCTAGGGCTCAGGGAGAACCGGCAAGAGGACCCCATGGCGGCACCATTATGGGGGAGGCCCATGGGGGACAGGGATGGACAGTCTGAAACAGGGCTGTCTGTTAACCCAAAGGAGGCTTGGCTGGTCAAATCACAGCACCTCCACCAGGCATTCCGTTCTGCTCCTCCGTTTTGCAGGTAGGTGAATGGAGGCTCAGAGAGAAGGAGGGAGGAGCAGAGGACAACGTCACAGAGGAATAGGAACCAAGTTAGAGCCAGGTGTCTTGGCTCCCGGTCCAGCTGACCCAGTGGGCTGCAGGTCAGGGAAACACGCGGTCGCTCCTCCTCTCTCTGTCCTCCCTTCTCCAAGGGCTTCCTCCTTTTCCTGCGTGCCTCCTGGCAGCCAGGCCTCATCCTCGTGTTGAAAGACACCGGGGCCCCCTGTCTGATTTCCTCACTGCTGTGCCTGGCACATAGTGGGTGCTCAGTAAACACTGTTTTTGAGTGGCTTACTTACTGAATAAGTGAATGAGCACTGGCATTGTAAGATTCCCAGAAGGACCTAAAGCCCTTTATGGGACAGGTCACAACCATCCTAGGAGGTCAGCGTCATCACACCCGTCTTGCAGATGAGGGCACTGAGGCTCACAGAGGGAAAAGGATTCAACTGAAGCTCTACGGTTAGAAAGCAGTTCTCAGCCATCCTAGGAAATGAAACATTACACATGCTATATATAATACAATTTAAAGCAAGGATGTTTTCCTTCTGGTTTCCAAACAGGAAAAGGTTCCCTGAGAAGCCCATTGTAAATATCATCACCTCTTCTCAGGCCTCTGTCTGCTTATGTTATTTTATTTATCAACATTCAGCAGCGTGTGGATTCAAGAACATGTCCTCGAGTGGAACGCCGAAGAAGATGCCTGCTCTAGGGGCCAGAGCGCGCTCCCAGCACGCTCCCAGGCGCTGGGCTGGGTGGGCGTGGGCAGCCCTTCCCAGTGCCCCTGCCTGGGTGGAGCGGCAGGTTGGAGTTGCAGCGGCGTCTCCCTCATTTCCATAAGGGGGAGCCTGTGCGCAGGAGATCCCGTCCCAGCCCTCGCAGCCTCGCCATCCAGGGACCTGCTCTGTCAGGAGTGGCCATTCGGGTGGCACCGGCAGATGTCTACCCTTGGGGAGTCACAGGGTTCTGTGCAGACTCTGCCCTCCTCCGTTTATCCTCATGTCCCCAAGGAAAATGAAGGGGACCACCCAGGGCCCCGTGTGGAAAGAACATAGCTTTGGGGACAGACGGGACTGGGGCTCCCCAGCTCCATCCAGGACTAGCTGCATGACCTTTGGCTGGTTACCTTCCTTAGTCCTTCGTTTCTTTATCTGTAAAATGGAGCAATACCGATTTTAGAAAGTAATGCAGAGCAGCGACGGACAGTGTCTGGGGCACAGTAAATTCTTTAAAATAAAAGGAATGTTGATTACCCTGGTGATTGTTATCTGGATTATTCATGCAAGTCCTAATTGCCACCCCAGCCCTCACAGAAAGTTTTGCTCATCCAGGTCCCCACCTGAGCCTTCAGTGTGATTTGCTCAGGAGCTGCGGCCTCCCTGGGCCCAGATGCAGACAAGTCCAGCAGAAAGGCATTTTGAGCTTGTGGTTGCAAATATAAAACCAGGTGCTTCTCTTAACAGAAATGATGACAGAGCAAAAGTACCAAAGACTATTTGAGAGAGAGACAGTGAGAGCTTATAGCTGAATTCCTACCCGGATTCAGCAACCAGTTTCTCTTCTTTTTTACACACCCCCACCCCTAGTCCACACGTGTTTTGGGGTTGTAATATACCAGGTGCTGTTTTATTCCCGACTTGCTGTGGTCTTTGGTCTGAATCACTCCATCTCGTTTCGTTTGGTTCCTGTCAGAAAGCAAAGCACATATTTCACCGTCCCTTCCCCCAGGAGAACTTCTCTGCCGGCCTGCCTTTGCACACCTTCATGGAGCTGCATTTGGGATAGAATGATGGCATGGCCACATGATCTGCTGTCCTTCGGCTGCTTTCTTACACTCTTTTTTTTTTTCCCAACATAGAAATAGCATATTCTCCCTGATTACTAAAGTAACACGTGTGCATCATAAAAAATTGGGCAGTTCAAAAGATGAAAGTCATCCAGAGATAAACACTGCTAACAATGTGTCTTATCCTATCAGACTCTCCTGTGTCTGGTGCACACACAAACCTAGTTACAAAAGGAAATCTTACAGGATATGCTGTTGTGTATTCCGATTTTCTTTGTCTGCCTGTGTGGTTTTCTTGATCATTCTAAATGGCTCAGAATTATTTTATTGTACGGCAATGTACAATAAAATGTATATACACCAACATGGTGAAATCCCGGCTCTACTAAAAATGCAAAATTTAGCTGGACATGGTGGTGCGCACCTGTAGTACCAGCTACTTGGGAGGCTGAGGCACAAGAATCACTTGGACCGGGGAGGCGGAGGTTGTGGTGAGCTGAGATGGTGCCACTGCACTCCAGCCTGGATGACAGAGCGAGATCCCGTCTCAAAAAAAATTAAATAAATAAAATAAAATGTATACACAATAAAATGTGTATGTGAAGTGACTGATAGCATAGTTCATTTAACCATGGACATTTAGATTGTTTCATTTTTCTTTTCTGTTCTTTTTGTTTTTTAAGCCTTTATTTTGGAAATAAATATAAATTCATAGGAAGTTGCAAAGATAATACAGACAATTCCTGTGTACTCTTCATCTGGATTTTCCCAATGGTGGCATCTTACATAACTCTAGTACAGTGTCAAAGTCAGGATATTGACGTGAATGGAGTCTGTGTGTACAGTTCTAGGTCATTTTATCCCATGTTGATAGATCTGTGTAACCACCACCACAATCAAGGCACAGAACTATTCCATCATCGTAATGATTTTCCCCGGAATACCCTGTAGGATCACACCTGCTCATCTCTCCTTTTCTTCCTAACCACGGGCAATCGCCAACCTGTTCTCTAGCTCTATACCCTTGTCATTTCGAGAAATATGTATATATACACACACACATATATAAAACATTATCTATGTACATATATTGATTTGATTTTCTCGTGCTCAGCATGTGTGTAGGAGGTGAACAAGAGGAGAGTGGGAAGGGCAAAATTTTCTCTGAATCATCCAAACTTGCCCAGCCTAGTGACTCTTGAGCACTTGAAGTATGGCTACTTCAAATCGAGAGGTGCTGTAAGTATAAAATGCACACTGGATTTGAAATCCTGAAACAAATTAGAAAGAACGACAACTCATTTGTCACGTTTTATATCGATTATACACTAAAATTATAATATGTGGATATATACTAAGTTAAGCAAAATATATAATAAAATTATTTTTATCAGTTTCTCTTTACTTTTCTAATGTAGCTACTGGAAAATTAAAACTTATGTATGTGGCTTGCACTTGTGGCTCACACTGTGTTCCAGTTGGGCAGCAAGGACCAAAACCCTCCCTCCCACAGCCCTTTAGGACCCACGGTGGGCAGGGACAGTGTGGTGGCCAGAGCCAAGGCTTCAGCTCTCAGCCACCGCAAGACAGTCAGCTGGTCCCTGTGGTTCTGGTCTCAACAGCCAGGACACAACCACAGACCCCACAGTGTGGTGGAAAAGAGCTTGAGGTCAGAGAGACCTTGGTTTCAAGCTCCCTTCAGAGTGTTCTTGGATTTGAACTTTTAGCCCCTTCCATTTCCTTATTCCTAAAATGGGGGAACTAACCCCATAACATTTATGGAGACTTTTTTTCATTCAACCAAATGTTACTGAACCTACTACATGTTTTTGCAGCCTTGAAGGAGGCTCACGTGGTGCTTTAGCACTCACTGGACCCTTTGCTGCCTTTGGAGACACTCTCTCACCCAGGCAGGAGGGCAGTGGTGCAATCTCAGCTCACTGCAACCTCGGCCTCCGGGTTCAAGTGATTCTCCTGCCTCAGCCTCCCGAGTAGCTGGGATGACAGGCGCCTGCCATCATGGCTGACTAATGTTTGCATTTTTGGTAGAGATGGGGTTTCATCATGTTGGTCAGGCAGGTCGCAAACTCCTGACCTCAAGTGATCTGCCCACCTCTGCCTCCCAAAGTGCTGGGATTACAGATGTGGGTCACTGCACCAGGTCCTGCTCAGCACTTCTTATGAGCCCACTGGCTGTCTGTGCAGAGATTCACCTCTGCCATTCCTTTATGACTTTAGCTAAGCCAGTCCCTTCTCTGTTCCTCAATTTTCCTGTCTATGGAATGGGGATGATAACATGACCCACCTCACAGGGTTGCTGTGAGGGTTAAATAAGATATATGGAATCATAATTCCTGGACTTTTGTAGGTGCTCAAAGAGGTAGCCTCTGCTATTATTGTTATTATTATTATTAGTGTTATTTTCTTTGCTTTAGAATCCCAGTGGTTTCAAGGGCACTCCCAGGAGAGATGACCTAAGAACAGAGAGGAAAGATCTGGAAGGATTTGTCAGTCTGCATGTGATGAGATGAGACCTTGGGCCTTTGAGGAGTTCATGAGAAATTCTATTATTCAAGTGACAAATATGTCCTGGACATCTTGTGGCTCGTGTCAAGAAGGGCTGCCTGCTCTTGGTCATGTTAAGAAGATGGACTCTGTTTTCTCTAACTGAAAAGGGTTCTTGCTGCTGGCTGCCAACCCAGGCTCCATCCTCCTGTTTCAGATGCTGTCGATGCCCCGCCCATCACCCTTCGGTCCTCACCTCCACCTGCAAACACCTGCAATTCCCTGCCTCAGGTATTTTTCTATCTGTGGAAACTTGCTAGGTCTGAACTCAGGGCAACGTTAAAGTGCTGGTTAATGTACTAGAAGAAAGTAGCCCTGAACTCAGGGTAAATAGGGTGCTGTGGAGAAATACCTTAGCTTCCTGGCCCTAGATTGGGTTACCTCCACGGCGTGTTCCACATCATCTCCCAGGTTTCTCAGTGGACTCAGCTGCAGTTACCCACAGGGGCAACTGGCTCGATAAAAGCTGTCTTCCCTCCTCTGTCCCACTTCCTCATTCTCCTGCTGTTGTTTGCAAATAAGGAAGTTCAAGTGTAAGTTCTGCTTCGAGGAGAACCCAACAAAGGTAACTTTTTCTTCTTTTTCGCATAAGTTATTTCCTCTCCCACAGAGCCATATGCTTTGGAAGAGATTGACCCCTCTCCAATTCCAGGCTATCCTTTGTACCTTGACAATAATCAGGTCAGGAATCATCAGATAACTTAACTCTACCTAAGCAGAGGCAAGAGCATGTCTGCTGCTAGACATAGCCGTCTCCCATCGAACAGTGAGCTACTGAAAGAGACACTTGGTCCTCTGCTGAACATTGCTATACTTGGATGTGAGGCCTGGGACTTCTGGTGCCTTCTTGTTTGGATTTTGGGAATGAAGCCATCACTGCAGATGACAGAGCAGAGAGATGGAGAAACCTATGCCTCTGATGACAACATTGAACTATAGATCCAACCCACCTGTGGATCTATAGATCCAACCCTTCTGAAGCCACTGTGCCTCTGAAACTCTTACATGAGATCATAAATTTTAAGGAAATTTAAAGCCACCATTGAATTTGAGATCAGGTTTTCATTACTTGTGTCTTTCTACTAACAAAGGCATCTTAACTGCTACCCCATCTATCCTCTCAGTTTGTCTTCATACAGCTCAGAGAGCTTGCAATTATTATTGACGTCTCGAATTTGCAGATGGGCGTTGGATACAGATGAAAGCCCTCTCTAGGTGTGGGAGGTCTCCTTGTGTGTCCATGCAATGACTAATCTCTTAAGAAACTGCAGGTATTATTACAAATGGAAGTTCACGTTCATGGGTGCTGCAGCCAATTTCCTTTACAAAGTAAAAAACCCTTCCACAAAGTGACAGTTCATTTTCTAGTTAAGAAGTGAAATAATTATTGAAGGTGCAGCATATGTACTGCTATTGTCCCTATTTCATAGCTGAGAACACTGAGGCTCAGAGAGAGCCAGCCACTTGCCCAAGGTCACACAGCTCAGTGGGTAGAACTGCCGGAACTTCAGCCCTGGGTCTGATCCCAGTGCTTTTACCTCCATTCCAACCGGCTCCCATGGCATCTGCCTTGGGCTTAAACAAGAGTTGTGAAAGTACTTTGTAGACAGTGAGGATGCTCACTTCTCAGTTGCCTGGCTCTGCCCTCACTCTCATCCTAAATTTAGCAGGGGCCAGCAAGCAGACTTCAGCCCCCACCTCCACCCCAGTTTCTTTCCTTTCAGAGCCCAAATCCCTCAGCTGTTTCCCAGAATGCTTGCTTCCTGTGTGTCCTCCCCCTATTAAAAAACCTCCTGTTAATCGAAAGATAAAACCTTTCTTTTCAGCTGGTTGCTTGTAACATGCTGTTTTCTATTGCTGGTTGGGCTCCTTGAATTAATAAGAGTGCACAAGCAGCAAAAAAGGGGAAAGGAAAACCCTTCATCGCCTGTCAGTGACAAACATGGCAGCTACTCCGGCGTTTTTCCCAGAAGGAAACTGGAGGGAACTTTCTTATCAGTCCAGTATTGTATATGTGCAGTTTTTGAAGATAATGCTTTTGACCAATCAAATACTGTTCTTTGGGCTGGTGACTGTTGATACCAGTAGACTCGAGCGAGAGAGCCTTAGCTTTCTGAAGCACTTCCCTCTGCCAAGTCATCTAATTTGGACAGGCTGTGCTGCTCGCTGGCAAGTGCTGGTCCCACCATCCCAGTGCCACAGTGTCATGGCTTTTCTTTCTGGGAGTCTGGAAGGATGTTTTTCTTTTTTTTTTTTTTTTTTTTT
>NC_045437.1:118807669-118889645 GCF_002776525.5 Piliocolobus tephrosceles | reverse complement strand
GGAGTGCAGTGGCCGGATCTCAGCTCACTGCAAGCTCCGCCTCCCGGGTTTACCCCATTCTCCTGCCTCAGCCTCCTGAGTAGCTGGGACTACAGGCGCCCGCCACCTCGCCCGGCTAGTTTTTTGTATTTTTTAGTAGAGACGGGGTTTCACCAGGTTAGCCAGGATGGTCTCGATCTCCTGACCTCGTGATCCGCCCGTCTTGGCCTCCCAAAGTGCTGGGATTACAGGCTTGAGCCACCGCGCCCGGCCGGAAGGATGTTTTTCTAGAAAAATGCAAATAGGACACTATTGTTTCCTTTCTTTTTTCTTTTCTTTTCTTTTTTTGAGACAGTCTCGCTCTGTTATCCAGGCTGGTATGCAATGGCGTGATCTCCACTCACTACAACCTCCACCTCCCGGGTTCAAACAATTCTCATGCCTCAGTCTCCCAAGCAGCTAGGATTACAGGCGTGTGCCACTGCACCCGGCTAATTTTCGTATTTTTGTAGAGACGGGGATTCACCTTGTTGACTAGGCTGGTCTCAAACTCCTGACTTCAAGTAATCCACCCGCCTCAGTCTCCTAAAGTGCTGGAATTAGAGGTGTGAGCCACCATGCCCGGCTTGACACTATCATTTCACACCATTAGTCATTTAAGGCAATCAACAGTACAGGAAGGGCATCAACTAGTCATCTGGGCAAGGACCATCCCAGCAGGCTATTTATATTGGGGTGCCACCATACAGCAGGTTGGGAGTCCTGAATTTAAACACAAATTTAAATTTAAGAAGCAGATAAATGGAGAAGGAATATGTAGTAGGTTTGAATGGTGGCTGTCTCCCCAGAGATATGTCCATGTCCTAGCCCCTGGAACCTGTTAATGTGACTGTAATCGGGAAAAGGGTCTTTGCAGACGTTATTAACTTAAAGATCTGGAGGTGAATTCATCCTGGGTGATCCAGATGGGCCTTCAATCCAATGACAGTTGCCCTTATAAGAAAAAGGCAGAGGGAGACTCAAGACACACAGAGAAGAAGTCAGAAGAGGGACTGCTTTTGGAAGAACAAATACCAACATGGGTTTTGTTTGATTTGTCAAAGGCTTTAGATAATTTGAAGTGAGGTCGTTGGTACCCATACCAGGCCTCTGCATTCCATGGGAGAGTCTCATGGTGTGGCTTTGGGCATGATAGTTGCCCTCTCTGAACCCATTTCTTCCACCATTACATGACGATGCTCTTGGTGCCCACCCTCATCGCCATTGTGAGGGTCAAGGAGGTGCGAGGTGTCAGGGGTCATAAATCAGCAGCCCACAGGCAACTTTGGGACGCAGGCATTTTTGGTTTGTCTCATACATTTATTTTCAAACTTGTTATCAAACCTTCCACTACCAGGAAATGTTATACCAAAATCCCATGTTCCCTTGAAAAGTCAAAAAACCTACCAATCTAGTGTCACTATGAAATAAATGGCTGGAGTTGAGTTGCAGCTGGCCCCAGTCTGGGCTCTTCAGTTTGCCACAGTCCTCACCACTCCCTATTGCACAGCACGCTCAGACTCCATTTATTCCACTCACCTGGCTGGTCCCTGGAGGCCTCTGAGTTTGCAACCTTGGTGAGTGAAAGCTTTTTGTAAATTCTTGGTTAATTTCATTTTCATTTCACAAAAAGACAAATCCCAAACTTATATTCTTATTGAGGAGAGTGTCTCCAGTAGGGAGAGGGACTGATGAAAACCTCTGTCAGATGGAATTTTTTTACTTAATAGAGTTTGTTGTAACCAGATCAGCAACATCCTTTCATCGTAGGCTGCTGACTTGTGGAAATCTCTTTGTTACCCAGAACTAGACACAAATGATGGTACTTGTTAAAACCAGGCGTGCTGGTGGAGAGAGACCTCCATTTATGCTTGCTCTTGCCAAGATTTTGATGTTCCAGTCCTTCTCTGGTTTAATAGTTAAGTAAATGTTCATTTTGGATTTTCATTCAAACCAGTTCAAGAGGCGATTTTAAGAAAAAAATAACACTTTTGGTTTGCATTTTGTCACCAAAACTCGCTATGATTTCGTTGGAATTCGAGGTTCAGAAAATGAGTCCAGTTCCTTGAATCAGACTCAAAATACGGCTCTGCCTCCTGCTAGCTGTGTGACTTTGGGCTGTCCCTTGACCTCTCTGAGCCTCAGTTTCTTCATCTCTGAAAAGGCCAGAATAATAGTTGTTATATCACAGGATTCCTGTAAGGATTGGAGATGACATACATTAAGCTCATGGAATAGGAGCTGTAGCATGAAACAATATTATTCTTATTATGATTGATTACTCCTTTAAGAGACTGCCTTAGTTCTGGTTTGGGAAGTAGAAATCTTAGATTGCGAAGATTTTATTGTTCACACATATCTGTAGCAGAAATTCGGCCTTGATTTGCAAACCTTCGAGATAATAATGATGACCTTGATAATAATTTTGAGGGGTGATATTTATTGGATATTCCCTCAGAACAGATGAAATCCTCCTCCTCTCCTCTTGTCCTCTTTCCCCTTCTCCATTGCAATCTTTGGCACTTGGGTGTTAGTTGTGCATCAACACGCGATGTCTAGGGAAATCTGGAATAAGAAAATATTCTCAAAGCCTCCTGATTTGCAAACTGAATGATATACTCCCTAATTGTAGGTGCCAGCCTGTGTGGGGCCAGATCAAGAGATAATAAATGGGCGGGGGTGGGGGGATGAGGCGACCATTCTTTACTCCTTGGCTCTGTTCGCCTTTGCAAGAGATTTAGCATTCCCGGGTCCCTGGCACTGGAGCCAGTAATGCCCTTCCAGTCATTGGAACAAGCCAAAATGCCCTCCCATGCGTCCAAATGTCCCCATGGGAGTTTGACAACCACCATTAGCCAAATGAAGCCAGCTGATGAGAATATTCAAGCTTTCTTGGCCTGCAAACTTGAGCCAGACCCTCCATTCATCTCTCTGAACCTCCATTTCCTGTCCTGTCAAGTGGGAGCGTCATGCCCACCTTGCAGGGCTGTCGGAAGGACTAAGAGGGAGAGTGTATGTAAGGGGCCAGTCGTGATCACTGGCACACAGTAAGTGCTCAATGCATGAGGTTGGCACATATTAAGTGCACAAAGCACAGGGCACAGCATGGGGGTGCAGCAGACCTCTTGGCTCCCCTTTTCCCACTGATTGTGTCTCCAAGTAACAGGGCCAAGGGGGGCATTCAAAGCCCTCCAGACTTCATTCTGCTCTAATTGGAAGTCATTGTGGAATGAAGTCCAGTATTTAATTTGGCCTGTGTTTGACAGATCCGATGTGCACAGCGAGCAGAGCTCACACAGGGCCTGTGCGTGATACAGGGGGGATTCTTGGCCTGGGCTCAGGGCAGATTGGTGGAGAAAATGTCGCATTCAATTAAGGCTGATTGGCCCTGACAGTTGTCTGGGTGAAGTTTATAAGGTACATCTAATCTGGATGCATCTGGTCATAAAAATGCAAAACAAGCCATTCCCACCCAAGTTCTAACTCCAGATGTGGGCTGATTTTCAGTGATTGACACCATATTTTTTGCAGCTGTCCTACATTTCAAATCTTTTTCTATTTAAAATATATTCATCATAATTATGGAATGCAATAAACAAACTTCAGCCTGATGACAAGCTTTAAATATAAGAATGTTTCAGCTTAAAATAAATGCCGTGATTTCTCAGCCCAGGACGGAGACAGCACCAACAAGCCCTCTCCAAAGGAGCCTTGACCTTGTCACCATGAACCAGATGCAGTTATTTTCTCTCCAGTATTGACTGATATTTGGAGGGGGGACAGAGGGAGAAAAATAAAAATGCTATTTATATCAGATAGAAAAATGTGCACAACCATCAGAAAGTCACACTTGGAACACAAAGGAAAAAACAATAGATTCAACTTAATCACGTTTCGAGGGCCTCTGGTGGTGCAGGTTCTTCCCAGGGCAGGGTAGACTAGAGGTTATGCACATAGACTTTGGGGCCAGGTTTCCTGCTTTCAAATCCCAGCTTCCACACTCCACGCACTGGTACCTGGAGCGTTGCTTTGTCACTTAACTATTCTGTGCCTCAGCTTCCTCATCTGTAAAATGGAAGATGATAATACCACTTATTTCATCGTGGAACTGTAAGAGCTAAATGAGTTACTCTAAATAAAGGGCGTAGAACAATGCCTGGCACATAAATGCTCAAGACTGTTAGCTATGCTGATAATCAATATCAGCTGATCTCTTTCCACTGATCCTCCAAGGGGGAGACTGAGGTTTCCAGAGATTAGATGACTCGCACAAGTTTCATCCAACCCACGGCAGAGCTGACATCCAAACTCTGATCATTTGACTTTGCTATAAAACATGCCTGCGGGTGCTCAGTTTTGCTCGTGTTTGCATTTTCTTTTCTTTTTTTTGCCTCAATTTAAAGTTTTTTAAAGAAAGTTTTCCTGGTGGCTGCTCTATCAGTGGCTTTTTATGCATGCAAATAGTGTCCCATGAAATCTTGGACAAAAGAGCATCCTTATGTTTCTTCTGCTGCTCCTGGGGCTCATCTTTTATTTTTAATGCTATTTAAATGAGTCTGTAATTGAGAAAGTCAAATAAACAGGCTCTTAGGTTAATTATAGATAGCTCAGCCTACATCCAAACTGCTGGGTTTCCTATCCTCTTGTGGACCTCAGCCATGACCTAATGATTCTACCATTAACAGCAAGTACAGCTTAGTTCCTCGAGAAAAATGAGAACTACCCAGAGTTCGTGTCAACAATCTGCTCCTCTTTAAAATGAAGCCATAAGTCACAAGCCCTCTGAGCTCCCAGAGAAGTGTCTGGAGCTAAATTTGTATCCTGACTGTGATAATTGTTCTCCTATTAGGCTGATGAGAGAATTAGCAGAGCCAGGGCCTCTGGGGCTGTGCCCACAGCTCGGGCCAAGCTGAAAATGACTCTGTGAGTTTTATTTTTGAGATGTGTAAAAGGCTTGTCCATCACTGGGCCCGTGGGCACGGGTTCAATATCAAAATAGCATGTGCCGCCTTTCCCAACAGACGGACTCCAGTCCTGGCAGACCCTCTGAATACAGCAGGAATGAAAAATTCCTGCTGGAAAAGGGGTAGCTGGGTGTTAGTTCTCTCTACAGCCCTGTGGATGGCTCCGCTGATATCTTTGGCCCCTGCCTGACCTGCTACACTCCTGTTTGAGAGAGGTAGTGTGGAAAGGTGGCAAGAGTATGTCCTTTGGAGACAGACTCAGGTTCAAATGGATGGACTGGGGTGAGTAGCCCCAGGCCTTGGTCTCAGAGACTGGCCTGTGAAACGGGAGTAATAGTCTCCAACTTGCAGGGTCGTCATGAAGACTGGAAGAGATTACGTGGAGAAAGGACCAGGCTTGAAGCTGGTGCTCAATAAACACAGGCTGAGGTTTTGATTCTCTGGGGTCAATGAGGCACTTAACATGGTTGTCTGGAATTGGGAAGATTGCTTCTCCTTCTGTGGCCAGAATGGCGAATAGACTGTATCTCTCAGTTCGATATGATTAATTGGAGATGCCTGCTTAACGTGCAGTGATTGATTTGTAATGCCTGCTATGGACTAGGGTGGGTGAGAAGAGAATGTACCCCATGTGTTTCTATCTCCCTTCTAGAATGTAAGCTCCCAAGGCAGGGACTGAATCTGAACAATAATCCTTTAACTTTGTGCAGGCTCTAAAGCATTTTTGCATCAATTACCTCGTTACTCTCCCCCAAAATCCTCAGACATGGTATGCTGTGATCCCACATCCCCTGGAATTGCAAATAGTCTGTCCTCCAAAAGGGCCTGGAGTTTAAAAACTATAGATAATGTAACAGGCAAGGAAAATCTTATTCACCCCAATCTACAGATGAGGAAACTGAGTCTCAGAGGGAGAAATAAACTGCCCAGAATCATACACTCAGTTGACAGAAGAACCAGAACTCAATTTAGATCATTTATTTATTGATCTACTCAACAAACATTTCTTCATTGCCTACTATGGGCAAATTCTGGACTCAACCCTCATGTTCCCCTTGAAGTTGCCTACAGTCTAGTGGGGGATATTGATGTGTAAACAATGAAATTACAAAATTGTGTGTAAGAGTCAAACAGTCAAGGAAGAGGGAACATTTCAACTAAGTTTTGAAGGCATGAGATCCAGAAGAGCTCAGTTATGGAACTTGGTCTTTATCCTGAGGGTAAAAGGGAGCCATGGAGGGTTCTAGGCGGTGAATGACCTAATTTCTGTAGTGTTTTGGATAAATCATCAAAGGGCAGTGTGGAGAATGGACAGAAAGGGGAGGACTTGGAACAGGGGGGCCAGGGAGGAGTTTTGTGTCCAGGTGAGGGGTGCTGAGGCCTGAGCAGGTACAGGAGTACATGGGGTGGGAAGGAGGTCAAGGGTAGGACATGAAAACTCCCCAGTGGTCTCCCTTCTGTTAGCAGGAATCAGAAAGGACTCAGCAGAAGTCTGCCCCAGGCTTGTAGGAGAAGACCAGGCCAGAAAACAAGGCCAGGAAAGGAGGGGCAAGGAGTTTTTTAGCAGGTAAGTAGGCTGTGTCCCTCATTGCCATGGGTAATCCAGAAGCAAACTAATTTGAGTCATTTTAAGAGACTCTTCCTTAACTTACATGCCCACATAATAGTGACTATTAACTGCCATAAGTTAGGTTATGCTGCAGTAACAGATAACCCCAAATCTCAGTGGCTTGCACACAAAGCTTGCATTTTCACTCTGCAGAGTCTGTTCTGGGTCTAGGCCAGAGAACAGGGCAACTGTTCCCTATGCAACAGCTCCACAGTCCCGGCGGAAGGACATTCCACCATCTTCTACATCATCATCTGGAACAGGAAGTCTTCTCAGTCAATGCCAAAAACGAAGAGAGAGAAAGAGGGGGTTCTCAAGCCAGCAGTTTAATGCTTTTGAAGTGACGTTTGTAACTTCTGCTCACACCCATTGGTCAAAGTGAGTCACCTGGCCCTGCTCAGCCAAGCAGGCTGGAGATGCAGCCTTTCACGCACCCGGACAGAGAGACAAGCAAGCCATTCGTGAGCACTAGTAATGTCTCCTACAGGGTCTATGGAATGGTTGCTGTTTTTAAAATTCAGAATTGTTTAAAATCCAACTTCTTTCCTTTTCTGACATTGAATCCTGCAGCAATTATCATCTCTATTTGACGGACGTGGAAACTGAGGTCAAAGGTCAAATAAATGATGTCTGCAACCGACAAAACAAGATTAGAATTTTTAAAAATTACCTGCAGTGTCACTCTGAAAACCTCTCCTGTCTATGGTCTCCCACTCAGGTGTTGATACCCACATACATAGTAAGGCACAGGAAACATGGGTTCTAGCCTCTGCCCTCATGCCAATCAACCAAGGACCCTGGAAAAGTCACTTTACCTTTGCAAGGCTCAGTCTACCTGCCTGCAAAATGGAGGTAGAAACCACCCCATCCTCCTGATCTCCAAGAGTTAGGTAAGGGTGAGATGAAGCACTGGGTGTGAGGCAAATGAAACTTGGATAAAATTTCTGATGTTGCTATTATCTGTGGGAGGGGAGGAAATACTCTTGGGTACAGTAATGCATGAGCTTTACTCAAAGAAGATCTTCAAAAGCTTATTTCTGGCGTTCAGAAATTACCCGCAGAATTTCCAGACTGCCATGTGGAGTGCTTTGACACTCGACTTTCAACTCTAGCCCATCTTTGTGGTCTTGGGCAAGTCACTTCACCTCTCTGACCTGCAGGCTCTTCACCTGTATGGCTGGTTGCCTATTCTTCTGGCAGGGGTGCTGGGAGGGCCCGAACCAAGGCTGCGGGGTCCCCTGGAATTCAGAAGGCAGTAAGCAAAAACTGGTTGCCCTTTTCCTGAGGAACTTGTAGGAGAACCTTGCCAGAGATTTGGGATCCGGAATTTTTCTCCCTTCAAAGGAATGGCAATAAGGAAATGTGTGTGAGCATGTGAGAGGGATGGTGCATATGAGTGTGTGTGTGTATTTGTGTGTGTGTGTGTGTGTGTGTAGGGGGAGAGGATTGTGGAGAAATAAAGAAATGGTGAGGAATAAACAACAGAACATTTTAGTGACTTGCAGATGAAAGCTTCTTTTAGCAGAATTCATTAGCTTTCTGCACACCAGTTTAGCTGTGTTTGGAAAAATACTTAACTTGCTATAGGATGCCAAGTCATGAACATGTCAGAGAGAGAAAGAAAAAAAATTTTTTTTTTAGAAATTCATCCGTCCCTCTCCTAAGAGCAAAGGGTCTATTGAAACGCAGTGGTTGGTGCTTGTTGGTGACATTCTCTTTATTTGTTCTTCGTGTGAGAATGTGGGAAGGAAGTCAGGACTGAAAGGTTTTTGCATGTTATTCTGAGAGATGGAGGAAGAGGGGGCAAAGAAGAAAGAATAATGGGTGGGAAAAGGAGAGAAAACTATGAGGGGGAAAGGAAAGGACAGAGAGGGCTTGAAAAGGAGGAATAGTGACAGAGATGGAGGCAAGGAGAGACAGAGAAAGAAGGGGAAGTAAAGGGAGTGAAGCTGGAGGACAGAGCTGAGAGCTGGGAGACAGGGAGGGGAGAAGACAAAGGAAGAGAAGGAAAGAGGAGTCAGGAGAGACAAGCAGACAGACAGACAGCCCACTAAGACAGCGGAGAGAGGGGCTGGGAGATGGGGCGGGACTGGGAGAGCAGGACCCTCTGTCCCCTCCCATCTTGAACCTGCCTTGGTGTATGTCAACCTTGAAGCCTCTCTCAGGGCCTGCCTGCCCCACCAGCTGCATCTGCATGTTTAAAGCGCCCATTTCTCACAGGGAGCCAGACGATGGAGCCCAGCTAGCCTGCATTTGACAACCAGATGCTGACCTCACACAAAAGGGGTCCTCCACCCCAGCTGCTGGCGGGGAGACGAGCAGGGCTTTGCAGAGCACCAGTCCTCTCTCTGTGCCTGAAACCCCAAGGCAGGCCCTGCCACAGCCTCAGCCACCAGTAAGGGACCAGGGTTTTGGATTCAGGCAGAGCTGGGTTTGAATCATACACAGCCAATCCCTTCCCAGTGGCTCTGGGCATGTGGTTCTGAGCCTTGGTTCCCCCATCTGTGAGATGGGGTAGTAAGAAAATGGATGGTGAGAGGATTCCTAAGGAAATCAAGCCTCAAGGGTTTGGTAAAGAGAAGACCATAGGTTGCAAACCTAGGCCTAGCAGGCTGAGTTCAACCTGAAGCGGTTTGTTTGACCTCCTCCAGGCTTCAGTTTTTGAATTCATTGCTGACATCAAAAACCCAGATTTCTTACCAAAAAAATCCGTATTTCTGGTTTCTTGTGAAAGATCCTAGTACTGTGCCGCAGGCCCCCTGTCTGCCTTAGGCCCCTCCCTCCCTGTGGCTCCACATCTTGCTGCCCTCATTTACGTTTCCTTCCTGGCTTCTGAAGTCACTTGACCCTCATTAAGTGGCTAAATACCACCTTTTCCCCACCAACCACCCAAGTTATGCCCTTTTATATTTCTTCTGTGGTTGACATGGTCTTTCATGGAGAAGGGAAAGCAAAAATTGCTAAGGGGTGAGTTGTCACCTCATTCTCAGAACAAAATTGGATTCCAGTTCAGCCCCCAATCAGGCCCATCAATATGAGGGACTGGACCCACACAAAGGACATGTGGACTGTCTGGGGTTGCAGGCGGGTTTCCCAAGAGCTCTGAAATTCAAATGAGTGGCTGCTTCTCTTTGAAATAATATGTTTCAATTTAATGTTTAAATAATGTAGCTTTCATTCCAGCCATTGTTTTGGACTTTGCAAGACTTTTCAAGCATTTAGGCAGAAACTAGGTACAAACATGTACCCCTCCACCCCCAAAAGATGCATCCTGTAGCTTCTCAAGGATTGGGAGACTTGGGCATTTGTATTCAGGAGGATACAACAGGACAAAACGGTGGGAAGGGCCTGGGCTGAGGGAGGAAGGGGCCTCTCATTGGTCAAGCGCCCTTTGTGTCCTGCAGCCAGGGGGATGACCACCATGAATAGCCCCCTTGCTCAGAGCCTATAGTACAGCATGGGAGGACAACAGGTAGACACATTCCAAGTTTCCAAAGAGAACAGCACAAGACGCTGGAGAGCTCCGGAGAAACACCCAGTACAGCTGGGAGGAAAGCAATTTAGTTCCCTGGAAGAGATGAAGCCCCAGAAGGCCCCAGTAATGAGTAGGAGTTGGCATGGAGCAGAGGTGCAGATGGGAGCTCCAGGGAGCAGGTGACAAAGATCCAGGTATGTTTGGGGTCCCGGAAAGATTGCAGGGTTCTGGAACATAATGTGGAGGAGAGGGAAGGGGGGAAGCGAGAGATGAGCTAGGGTCTGTGAACAGGGTTCGATGGAGATGGGCATTGCCTGCTGTGCTGAGGCATGCAGAGATGAGATCATCTGCAGGCAGTGGGGAGCCATGGACAGGTTTTTAGAACAGGAATGGCACGATCAGATTTATGTGTTAGAAACATGATTTTGAAGGCTATGCAGAAGCAGCCTGCGGGGGTGAGCCTGAAAGTAGGAAGACCACCAAGGAAAGTGGTGCCTGGAGGTGGCCAATGGGATACAGTGAAAACGGTGGATTTCAGAAATCGGTGTTGGTGGAAAAGCCGATAAGACTTGGCGACAGCTGCAGCATCCCTGAAGGAGGCTGATTTGCATGAAAGCTGGGTCTCTGCAAAGTTCCACCTCAATTGATGGGTGGTTAATTGAATTCATTCATCTAACAGCAAACATTTATAAATGCTGACTCTGCTGGGAGCCCCGAGCTAGGTGCTGAGAGGAAGAATGAGGAAGAGCTGATTCCTGCACACAAAGTGGTAAGCCACCAGAAACCTTGCTTTTTAAAAGGCTTTTCTGACCCAGCACCCGATAAAGCAGATGGTAGCCCTCCCCGACCCCTTTCCAGCTCCCAAGTTCTCTGGCTGAGAGAATACGCATTGCTGCCACTGCACCCAGGCAAGAAGAGCCAGACCTTACCACAGTTTACCATGCGCTGGGCACTGTGCCCAGGGGCTTGTCACCGACTAGCTTATTCTAGGATGGGGTTCAGGGTTCTGCAAACTTTCTGTGAAGGGTCAGAGAATCAAAACTTTAGACTTGAGGTCCATACGGTCTCTGTTACAACTACTCAATTCCACCATTGTAATGTGAAAGCAGTCATAGACAAAACATAAATGAATTAACATGGCTGCATTCCAATAAAACTTTATTTACAGAAACAGGTGGTGGGCCAGGTTTGGTCCACAGGCCACACTTTGCCAGATCCTTATGCAGTTCTCAGGATTCTACTTGTACTATAGAAACTGCATCAGGCAGAGTCCAGGAACAGATGGCTACTCGCGTGGGGAATTGAGAAGGGGGTCACTGGAGGGCTTTTTACAATGGTGGCAGGTGAAGGGGAATTGACAGGGCTGCTGAAGTCCTCCCAGGAGAGCAACAGTGGGGAGCTGTTGCAAACCCTAGGATTGGAGGGACAGCAGGAGGTGTGATCATCAGAACCCACAAGACCTGCCGCATGGAGAGAGGGAGGGCCATCCAGCAGAAGCTATAGCCTTCGGTAATGAGTCACAGCCTGTCAAGAGAGGCTGGGAGGAAAGCACTCTGACCTGTTTTCCCTCCTGCCGTCCAGTCTCCTGCTATTGCCCCCCTTTGACTGGACCCAGCAGAGGCTGGGGGCAAGGCAGCCCGCTGAGGCAGGTGGAGAAGGGTGGACTGGCAAGCGGAGGGCAAACAGAATCCCAGATCCACAGCTGTGGGAGTCTAAACAGCCGCCCAAAGTCATGCAGCTAGCGAGCGACAGTGCCTTGATTTTAAGCCACCTTTGGTCAGCATGTTCTCCAGTGGCCAGGTTCTCTCTAGGCAGAGGTTGACATGGGAAGAGATAGAGGATGTGCCAAAGGACGTGTAGGCTGAAGGAGGGGCTCACCATGGGCAGGGATTTTCCTCAGACAAAAATATCCCCCAGTGGGAATCAGACAGTCCTTGTTCAAATCCCAGCTCAGCTACTTACTCCTGTGGCCTGGCTCAGGTCATTATGCCTCTCTGAACCGCAGCTTCCTTATCTGCAAAGCTGAGGTGAGATTCTCTTTATTTGCACAGTGTTTCTCAAGGGTGGTCAAGAGACTTCCAGTCCAGACCGCCTGGAGTGCTGGTTAAAAAAGCAAATTCTCAGTCTGTCTCAGACTGCCTGAATCAGACTCCGTGGGTGGGATTAGAAAATATGTCTTCCGACAAGGTTCTGGGGTGATTCGAATGCACCCCAATGCATGAGAGCCCAGTCTATTGGCTTCTTGTGAAAATGAAATCAACCTGTTCACACAGCCATAGGCCCGTTGCAGACCCATCATTTACAGGCAGCCCCTATGAGCTGCACTGTTGATCTCAACCAGTTCATCATATTATCGTGGCAACCAGAGAGACGGAGGTTACTCTCATTTCCATTTCACAGATGAGAAAAGTGAGACTGTGAGAGATCCAGATGCTTGTCTGAGTCGGATGGATAACCGCTGTCTGGGACACAGTAAGAGCCAGTTCGCTTCCACTTGCCCTCCCCAGGAGAAGAGGGGGCTAAGCAAGGAGACCATGGCAGGAGAGGAGCCGTGTGCAACCATGGGCAAGGACCCAGAGGACCTCCTGGGGCAAGTTCAAGGGTTGAAGGGGAAAGGCCATGTTCCCCACAGGGAACTGCAGAGAGGGGCCACCCAGGAGAGCCTGGCAAACTTGCCTGAGCCTAGGCAGCCCCAGGAGAGAGGCACAACCTCTGCGGAGCTGTGAAGGCTCAGCGAGACTATGTGAATTAAGGCACCGGAAGCTGTCAAACAGAGGCCCTTTTCTCCTTCTTTTAAATTAAGCAATGGGATTTGTTCATGCACCTTAGGGTCCTAAATACTCTTGACTCCTATGGGGAGGGGGAAATGTGTCTTTGTGAGTCTGAGGCTTCTTTCATGGGCATCTTTGTGCAGAGCTACCTAGAGATGTATTTTTTAGAGCTAATAAATCAGAAACTTGTTTGAATCCCAATCCAGAACAGATGTAATGCATATGGTCAGTAGACTTGGAGTTGCAAATAAATATGTTTGGAAACCAAATATTTGAAAAGCAATTTTTCTTCTCAGATTTTTTTTTTTTAAGTGCCACTGCCAAGATCGGTTCAGGGATTTGGTTTCCCCTGAAGTTGTTGCCACAGCACTACACTCTCTCAGCCAGAAAGGAGATATAATAATGCCCCAGGCTAGGGGTGTAGAGAGGTTTCAACTTGCGTGCAAGTTGGGGTTGATTGGTTGTGGCTGCCTGAAGTGCTAGGCGGAGAAGGAACCTAGGCTCAGCTGGAAAGAGTGCTATGATCCATTAGCAATGTCTGCCCTAGGGCTGGTAGTAGGCAGTGGAGGTACATAATTGCCACCTCTGTCCGAAGTGTTTTAGGGTTTGCTAAACTCTGAGCTACCTGCTTCTTTAATAGGACTGTGCTTTGTTTATTTTGAATGTAGTGCAATGAACATTTTAGGGTATAGAAAAATCAGGGATATTGAAGAGGTTCACTCACCCTCCAAATGCAATGCCCAAATAATAACTAAATAGTCCTCTACCTGAAGATAGAACAGGTAATCATCTGAACAGGCCAGGGCCCCAAAGGTGGCACTTATCACAAATACTTACCTTTGTTTATTTATTTATTTATTGTTTGTTTGTTTGTGTACTGGGTTATTGCCTGTTTCCTCCCTAGAACATTAGCTTCATGAGGACAAGGACTTTGTCTGTTTCTGTTCATTGCTTTGTACTTCACAGTTAGCTAGCAGTGCATGGCACATTACATGGACTAAAAATATCTTTGCTGAATAAAAGTCTTTTTTTTTTTTTTTTTTTTTTTCATTTTTTTGCTCATTCTGTCATATGTGTGCTTTCTGATTCCTTCACTACTCTGAGCTCAGTCCAGGGCCGGGTCTGAAAATTCACATATAATAAACCTCCAGCCTGCTGAGGGAGACAGATATGTAATCCAGTGATCCTAGAACAGCATAAAAAGATCACAATTGGCCGGGCGCGGTGGCTCAGGCCTGTAATCCCAGCACTTTGGGAGGCCGAGGCGGGCAGATCATTAGGTCAGGAGATCGAGACCATCCTGGCTAACACGGTGAAACCCCGTCTCTACTAAAAATACAAAAAATTAGCCAGGCGTGGTGACGGGCGCCTGTAGTGCCAGCTACTTGGAGGCTGAGGCGGGAGAATGGCGTGAACCCGGGAGGCAGAGCTTACAGTGAGCTGAGATGGTGCCACTGAACTCCAGCCTGGGCAACACAGCCAGACTCCGTCTCAAAAAAAAAAAAAAAAAAAAAAAGATCACAATAGAAGTAGGTGCTGGGAGGCCAGGCATGGTAGCTCTGGCCTGTAATCCCAGCAGCTTGGGAGGCAGAGATAGGCAGATCACTTGAGGTCAGAAGTTTGAGACCAGCTTGGCCAACGTGGGGGAAACCCTGTCTCTACTAAAGATATATATATAAAAAATTAGTTGGCCATGGTGATAGGTTTCTCGGCCATGGTGGTGGGATGGGTTATCCAAGCTACTAGAGAGGCTGGGGCAGGAGCATCGCTTGAACCTGGGAGACAGAGGTTGCAGTGAGCTGAGATTGCAGCATTGCACTCCAGCCTGGGTGGGTGACAGAGTGAGACTCCATCCTCACCACCACCAAAAATAAAAATTAAAAAAAGAAAGAACAAAAAATGTAGGTGCTAAGGCAGAAGCGACACATCAGGGAGAGATGATGCACTGGAGTACCAGGAGCGAGTTCACGGAGGCTTCCTATTGACCTAGGGTTTTGAAGAATGAGTAGACGTTTTCCAAGGAAAGTTGGATGTATTATGTTTTTTGTAAGTATTTAGGATCCCACGCTGACCCAATCTATGGGGGCAGTCTTTGATCTCTCCCTGGTGTGATTCAGAGAAAGCCAGACCTTTTGCCCCGGTCCAGATGATCTTAGTTATGACCATTCTGCAAGGATCTTGTTAGCAGGAAAGCTTCATCCTCATTGGTTCTGTGGTGAGCACCAACCCCTCCACCCGCTCCCCCCGGGATATTGTCCTCGATGCCTCCCTGCCTGGCCCAGAGGCACGTGCAGCCTGTTTTTACAGCTTTTTACTGAGCTGAGCTGGGAGAAAATGCCAGCTTGATCCATTTTTCTTTCCTGTTCTTCAGACATGTGCAGGCAAAAAAGCTGGCTCAGCAGATTGCCTGCCTGGAGGATTTTGGATGGAAGGCAAGTTCAGAGTCTCATCATTTAAAAGACCCGCTCTCTTCAAAAGTAATGGTAATAATAATAATAATAACAGCTACCGTGGGTGGCTGGCACGCTTGCTCTGTGCAGCCCTGGACGGCCACTTTACTTGCACTATTTTATAGAAGCTTCACCAGGACCCTGTAAAGTTGCTATTATTTTTTCTATTTTCCCATACGAACCTTAAGTCCAAGTTTACACAGGTCGAAGCCAGAAAGAAAACTGTAGTTCTCAGACTCCTGAACTCACACCTTGCCTTTCCATTTATCTGTCTGTTTAAATTTATTTATTGATACTCTTACTCCTCTCAAAAAAGATTTGAGGCAATGGTGGAAATACAAACAGAAAAAGAAAAAAAAAATTAAACCAACCAAGGCTAGCAGAGCCAAGAGATCTGAGACAGGAGAGTTCAGTATTTTCTGCAACGGTTGAGTACGGTGTTTTGTGTGTATCAGGTCAGTACAGTTTGTTAATTGTGTTATTCAGGTCCTCTCTGTCTTCACTGATTCCATCTGTTATTTTCTGTCAGTCACTGAGAAATGTGTGTTAAAAGCCCCACTGTAGTTTTGGATTTCTCTCTCTCTCCTTTTAGTTCTGTCAGTTTTTGCTTTTTTTTTTTTTTTGAGACGGAGTCCCTCTCTGTTACTCAGGCTGGAATGCGGTGGCGCGATCTCGGCTCACTGAAACCTCCACCTCCTGGATTCAAGCAATTATCTTGCCTCAGCCTCCCTAGTAGCTGGGATTACAGGCACACACCACCATGCCTGGCTAATTTTTTTTTGTATTTTTAGTAGAGATGGGGTTTCACCATGTTGGTGAGTCTGGTCTCGAACTCCTAACCTCAGGTGATCTGCCTACCTCTGTCTCCCAAAATGCTGGGATTACAGGCATGAACCACCACACCGGGCCAGTTTTTGCTTCATTTTTGAAGTTTTTTTGTGAGATACATACTGGTTTAGAATTATGTGTCTCCAGCAGAGTGATGCTTTTTATTATCATTTATCATTTTTATTACTGTCCCTCTTTATTTCTGCTTTAAAGTTGCCTTTGCCAATAACATAGCCTAGCTACATTTGCAGGGCATGTTTTTTGTCCATTCTTTCACTCACTCAATCTCATAGGGTCGTTATATTTAAGATGTGTCTCTGACAAGCAGCATGTAATTCTGTTTTTGCTTTTGTTTTTAATCCTAGCTTTGCAACCATTACTTTTTAATAGGAATATTTAGTTTATTCACCTTTAATGTAAGTGCCCATATATTGAATTATACATGTATGTGTACAAACACATTATCTGTTTTCCATCTGTCCTACCTGTTTTATGTTCTTCTCTCTTGACTTTCTTGCCTTCTTTTCAATTAATCATTTATTTGTTATTTAAATTTTACCCTCTATTATGTTGGTAGTTTACATTCTCATACTATTCTTTTAGGACTTTTCTTAACAATGACTATGAGCATCCTTGTCTTATTGAATCCTACTAGATGACAATACTATTACCGTTTATGAACAGTAAAATTAAGACATTTTAATTTTATTATTTTAATTTACTCTCTTTAAGTTTAAATGTTATTGCTGTCAAATATTTTTTATTCTACGTGTATTTAAAACGCCACAAGACCTTATCACAGTTGACCTTAGAACGATGCAGGGATTCAGGGTGCCAATCCCCCGTGCAGTTGAAAATCTGCATTTAACTTTTGAGTTCCCCAAAACTTAACTGTTAATAGCCAACTGTTGACTGGAAGTTTCACCGATAACAAAAACAGTCAATTAACACTTACTTTGTCTGTTATATGTATTATAAATTGTATTCTTACAATGAGGTAAGCTAAAGAAAGGAAAATGTCATGAAGAAAATCATAAGGAAGACAAAACATATTTACTATTTATTAAGTAGAAGTGAATCATCATAAGGAGAGGCAGGATAGGCAGGTACACCCGGTGTAACTTTTTTTTGTTTTGTTTTTTGTTTTTTTTTTTTTGAGATGGAGTCTCACTCTGTCACCCAGGCTGGAGTGCAGTGGTGCGATCTCGGCTCACTGCAAGCTCTGCCTCCCAGGTTCATGCCATTATCCTGCCTCAGCCTCCTGAGTAGCTGGGACTACAGGCGCTGGCCACCACGCCCAGGTAATTTTTTGTATGTTTAGTAGAGACGGGGTTTCACCGTGTTAGCCAGGATCTCCTGTTCTCGTGATCTGCCCGCCTCGGCCTCCCGAAGTGCTGGGATTACAGGCATGAGTCACCACGCCCAGCTGGTGTAAATTTTATAGAAAAAAATCCATGCATAACTGGACCTGTGCAGTTCTAACCCATGCTCAAGGATTAACTATATTGTCATGATTTTATGCAGTCAAATTTCATCTAGAGTTATCTACATATCTATCCCTTCCGTTGCTTGTCAACTCTTCCTGCATTTCTGTGCATCTTTCTGGGATAGTATTTCTTTTAGCACTTCTAAAAGAAGTTTGTGAGGAAGCTCCTTTTAGTATTTATTTTGGTGCAAGTCATTTGATAGCCAATTCTCTGTTGGTGTTTGTCTGGAAGTGTCTTTGAGGCCCCATTTTTAAAGGATACTTTCACTGGCTGTAAACTATGCCGGCAGTAATTTTATCCCCGCACTCTCAATATGTTATTCCATTGTCTTTTGGTTTACATCATTTCAGTTTCTAGTCTTGGTTTGTTTCTTTGATGATAAAGTGTCATTTTCATTCTAACTACTTTTAAAATTCTCTTTGTCTTTGGCCTTCAGCAATTTTACTCTGATGTGCTAAGGTGTGTTTTTCCTCTGCATTTATTCAGCTTGAAGTTCCTAGTGATCCATGAATCTGTAGTTTGACCTTTTTACCAGGTTTCAAAAAAATGTTTAGCTATTATCTTCTTAAAAATGACTTCTGTCTTGTTCTCTTTTTTCTACCCTTCTTGGACTCCAATTGCATGTAAGAAAGATCTTTTCACCATTTTCATATGTATTTTACGCTTTAAAAATTTCTATTTTTTTAACCTTTATGCTTCAATTTGTATATTTTCTATGAATCCATCTTTCAGGTCATTAAACTTTTCTTCGGCTGTATCTAATCTGATATTAAAATCATTGCCTGTATTCTTAATTTCAATTATTATATTTTTTAGTGTCTAATACTTTCATGTGATTCTTTTTTAAAGATTGAGTTCTCTAGTGAAAATGTTCAACTTGTCATTTATTTTCTTGAATATATTAATCTCAATTTTTAAAGTCTATGTCTGATTATTCTAATATTCAGATCACCTATGGTCTTGTTTCTATTATATATATATATTTTTTTCTTGGTATGCCTGATAGTTTTTTTTTTTTTTTAAAGACAGGGTCTCACTCTGTCAACCAAGCTGGAGTGCAGTGGTGTACTCTCAGCTTACTGCAACCTCTGCCTCCCAGTTTCAAGTGATTCTCGTGCCTCAGCCTCCCAAGTAGCTGGGATTACAGGCAAGTGCCACCACGCCTGGCTAATTTTTATATTTTTGGTACAGACGAGTTTTTGTCATGTTGTCCAAGCTGGTCTTGAACTCCTGGTCTCAAGTAGTCCACCTGCCTTAGCCTCCCAAAGTTCTGGGATTACAGACATGAGCCACCACGCCCGAACAATAACTTTTTATTGAGTATTGAAAACTTCTGTATAAAAAATTTTAGAAGCTCCAGATGATGCTATTTTCCTCCAAAGAGAGGATTTTCTTTAGCTTCTGACAGGCTATTATAATAGAAGTGCACAGAATCAGCTCAAACAGGAATTGGGCTGATTCAAGAATGAGTTTTAATCTTTGTAATGTCTGGCCCATTTCTAGCTCACCTTTATTCCTAGGTGTGGCTGACATGAGTCTTATCTAAAAGCCAACTCGACTATTTTAGGAAAAAATAGAGGCATGTATTAGAGAAGTAGCATGACTGTGGGAATACAGGAGTGTATCTGGGAACTCAGGAGCCATAAGAACCAGGGAGCTGAGCACCCCAGGACTCTCTCTCCTCATTTGGAATGCCTCTTTTCCTCTGATTTCTGACTTTACCTTCTCAGACAGTTGTGACTGGGAACATGGTCATCAGCAGTTACCAAGAGCACACTTCTAAGATCCTCTACCATAGAAGGACTAAGACCTGATCCCTCTAGTGTCAAGGTCAAAAATTTCAAGACAGAGCAGTGATCTGGTCACTTTGGGTCAATTACTATAGCCAAGTAGAAAGAGTCCCAGGGAACACAGATGACTGAGTCATAGCCACAAGGCTGGTATGGAGAAAGGAACATTTCTCAAAAGAGTGAGGAAGATAGATAGAGTTAGGTGCAAAACTATAGCTATATAGTGCAGGGGGGCACTGAGGTTTCATATTCCCCAGAAACAGGTGCGGCTGCTCTTAAAATGAATGAAAGTTTTCCCTTTAGTTAATACACTGTGAGTACTGAAGGGTCTCCCCAAGCTCCTAGCAGACAGAAACTTCCTGCGGTATCTCCTGTGATGATAATCACCATAATAACTGCTATCCACTAAGCAGCCCAGTCCTGGCTCAGGGAAGCCTTTACACACATCTCACAAGAACATTTCCCATCTGTCTGCAAAGTGGGTGTAATTATGCCCATTTTCAGAAAAGTAGCCAGGTTATACCCTGAGGCTTATGAAATCACAAATAAAAATCAGGTACAAAAGTGAATATTTTAGTATACAAAAAGAAATCACACATATTTCATATTTTAAAAAGCTGACAGATGCCACAAACATCACGAAAGCTATAAAATTTATGTAATATTTTTAATTAAAATATTGCCTAGCATTCCTCTATAATACTTTCACTATTTTTGGCCACATACTCTTTGATCATCTTTTCATATGACAAAGATGTGATATTATATCCTATGGAAAGAACAGAAAGATAATTCGGTCTTTCCTTTAGCATGGTTGAATTTTTTTTTATTGAGAGTTGAGATGCAAAAACATGCAAATTCACATAAAAATATACTAGCTGTTTGTAGTTCTGTTATTGATTTGGGCTCTACAAACAAAAACTTAATAAATGATTATTTTACATGGTTCCCATTCAAAGAAGAAAAAAAGAATGGTGATTTTATAATTTCATAGGCTGAATTACTGGGCATGTTTCTGAGAAAAAAGAACTTCTATTTTAATTATATATCTACAGAAACCAAATTGCCTGCTTACAGTTTTACATGTCTGATGATTGGAAGTTTTTTTTTTTGTTTGTTTGTTTTTGGGTTTTTTCACAGACTAGGCTTTGACTCCATATATTTCAAATTTTATTCCTCTTCCACTACCCACATATTTCTGGTGTGACGCACTCTAGAAAACTTTCATATTGTGAGACGGCTTCTAGGAATACCCCGTCTTGGACAGTGGGATTATTGAAGGGGAAGCAGGAGTATTTAAGCAGAAGTGGGAGTATTCCTGGAAGCCATTCCTACCCTAGAAAGGCAGCTACACAGTCCAGGCATGGTGGCTCATGCCTGTAATCCCAGCACTTTGGGAGGCTGAGGCAGCCAGAACCCCTGAGGTGAGGAGTTTGAGGCCAGCCTGGCCAACAACGTCTCTACTAAAAATACAAAAATTAGCTGGACGTGGTGGCATGCACCTGTAGTCCCAGCTACTTGGGAGGCTGAGGCAGGAGGATTGCTTGAACCCAGGAGGTGGAGGTTGCAGTGAACCAAGATAGCACCACTGCACTCCAGCCTGGTGATAGAGCAAGATTCTGTCAAAAAAAAAAAAAAAAAAAGGGAAAGACAACTACACAAATAAATTTAACTAAACTCAGATCAGAGGTAACCCAACTTATCTTCACCTTAGCCTGATTTCAAAAATGATTATGGCAAAGTATGAGAGAGGAAATCACATGGAAAGGGACAATAGTCTTGACCAATTGGGACTAAAATATCTTGCTTTTACAAATTTTGTCAAAACATACGACCAAGTGAACGCATTGTCAGCCCTCTTCCCGGGCTTTGGAGGAAACCTGCACAAAGGGAGGGGCCCTGAGCCTTAAGCTTTGTTAGCTTCATGATCAATAGATCATTTCCTCTTTCAGATGAGGAAACAAAGTCTCAGGGAGATGAAGGCATTTGCTCAAGGCCGTGCAGCTAATAAATGATGAGGCTGGTAAGTGGAAAACATGGTCTCTGAAAAACAGCAGAGGTCGAGATGAATGGATTCCCTTCTGTCAGCTTCCTCACCCTTCTGTTGGGTCTTGGAGAAATAAAGACACAGAGATGTTAAGGAGTTGGCATGAGGTCTGACTAAGAGCGAGTGTCCTTGCAGCAACCAGAACCCAGTGTGCCTGATTCCACCCCAACAAGCATCCTCTGTCTAGGTGTTAACATAAATTAGTGGTCTTTGACGGAATCCAAGGGCTTCCCTGGGGGATCCACCAGAGCCAATGTGGAGAATCAAAGCTCTGGAATTCAAGCCCAAGCCTTGTTTATGATCTTTCCTCCTTCCTGGGGAGACTATGCTATCTGCTGTCTCTCAAGCCAGAGCTTCTCCTTTCCCTGGTGGGAAGGTTCCTGACTCCTGGAAAGGTGGACAGGTGCAGGATGTAAGAACCTCTCAGTGTGACGTTGGTGGATGATTCCAGAATTGCTATAATAGGAAGTAGAATATTGAGCAAAGTAGGACATGTATCCTCTTGCATACAGAAGATCTGGGCTTTCATCTCTTCAAAAGCAAAAATATAGGGAAATGTTGGAGCAAGTATGGTCACTTTCCTTCCTCAACTCTTCAATGACTCTGTGCTTGAAAATTGGGTCTCATACATCCATCCCACCATGCCTAAAGGGTGAGCAAGATTCTAGGACAGAATCTCCAAGAGCTTCTTACCCAGTGATCATTGGAAACAGACATGCAATGCACTGTGTAGTGTTAACACACAGGAGGTTAAGTGCAAGCTCTCAAGCCCTTTGATGTATTAAATACCAAGGACTTTAACGTAATAGAACTGTAAACCTCAAATCAGAGCTAATCACACTAATTTGCTGAACTCCAAAACCAAACCAAAATGTTCATTTCTTCTTAAACTAAACCACAAATCCAAGTTGTTTTGATCTACAAATCTATCTAACAAAAGATTTGAGGTGGCTTACAAAAAAATACATGCAATAAAACAAAACTCTAACTAGATAAAAACCAGGATCAGGGGGAAAAAAAATCAAAAGAATCAAAACCAGAAGGAATATTACAACATAGATATGCAAGACCTATGTAGTAATTTAAGTTGAATCGATGAGTTCCTGAGCCCCCTGGCAGCCAAAGCAATACAGAAGACATATTAGTTACATGACATACATTATTCATAAAAAGAAATAATTTTTAAACAGCCTTTAACTGGTTTAAAATGAAGCTAAATCTCTTCCCATAGTAGGAAGAAAGGATAACAAAATATTCTCTGAATCACACTTAAAGTACTTCATTTGCTTCAAGATCCTGTTTAATACACATAATGGTTTCAAAAACATGAATTTATTTATCATTTTGTTTCCATTTCTATTGGCTTTCAAACCTGGCTTAAAGATATTAATATAATTTCCATAAACCCAGTGGGTCGAGATTTTCCTTTTTCGCATTCTTGCCTGAAACTGTCTCAAGCTCTTGCTGTGTTGGTTTTGTACACGACCTCATTGTTTTAGCAATTAAAGAATAAAACTTGCACGCGTGTCTCCAGGGAGATGAGAATTCAAGAGGTTAAGTGTGGGCCTTGCACTGCTGAGTGTGGTTCCTAATCCCCAGAGAGCTCCCCTAAATTGTTTGGATAAACTGAGGAAATGTCAGGGGGAGTTCTGACACTGAGCATGACATTAATCTTCGTAACCATTCCTCCAGATGTGCACAAATGTTCCGAGGATGCTGAATATCCAAGTTCCTGCAGCAGCCCACTCTTCTAGGCAGTGGGGGTGGGGAGAGTAGGGCGGGGGGTGGGGATCAGGAGGGTTGGAGGAGTTTGGGGGTGGGGCAGCCAATTCTGTTCTCTTTCCTAAGTACTCTCATGCCTTAAAAAGATCTGTGTGCTTACGCTTGCAGAGATGGACATTAACATTATTTCAAGTCACCATGAGAAAATGCTCAGTACCTCCGTTTCATGTACCAATATTTGCAAGGCATACAGCTATAGTTACAGCTATAGCTCTACCTAGATTGGGTGTATATATACTCAAATGTCAATAATATTTATAAATATTTATTTAAGATAACACCCAATCTCTCTGGGTGGAGGAAATTTTACTATTCATACTTTTCTAAGTTTTCTATAACTAACATATATTGTTTTACAATGACCAAAAAATGACCAAAAGAAAATAGCTGTTTTCTTTTATACCTTAAATTTAGTCATTTTAGAATATCCAAAGGGTCTCACATCTATCTGTAGCAGGAAACTCTCTGTACATCCAAGATGTATCTGTCATTTTTTTTCCTAGTGGCCCTATGAGGCTGTGGCTAATATTTACGTGGGGATATACACACTACAGGCCAGGCATCCTGTAAAGGTTTTTGAATAGCCCCACCCTTAAGAGACATTGGAATTCGTTCTCAGACTGTGCACTCGCTCTTATTGCTTCTGGGGGGCTCAGATCAGTTTGCAAATATTGTTGAATTTAAAAAGGAGTTTTAGTACCCACTGTGTAATTTGTCCTCACCCCATCTGTCGACTGCAGAAACAAATTAGCTTCTCTCCACATGGCCTGCCACTCCCCTGTTCCTTCCCCACCCCCCATCCCCAGCTGCAGTCCCTTTCCAAGAATCCAAGACTTGGGAAGAAAAGCTGAGTGCAAAAAAGAACTTTTCTTGCCAAGACAATGAGCAGTGCGGCAGCATATGTCTGCACGTACGTGTGTGTGCACAGTGCACATGCATAAGTGTGTTTACAAGTGTCTGTGTGTGTGGACACTTCTGCAGGTAACCAGTGCACAGTTCTCCAGCTCAAGGCGCCAAATGAGGTCACATTTCTGCTAAGAGTCAAATGATAGTATCTCTTGCTTACTATAAAAAAGTCATTTCTCCCCAGTGGCCATTCTGTGATGACCAAGTTGTCCAGGGCCTGCTTGGACCAGGACACAGGCCTGGTTACTATCTTCTGGAAGAGGAAACTGGGAAGTCTGACGGTGTCCTTGGCTGCAGCCACATGACATTTCTGGACAAAACAGAGAGTTACGACTCAGATGCAAGGTTTCTCTCACCCCATGTGGGGCTCGGCAGAGAAACAGGCGACGTGTGGGGTTTTATCTGCTGCACTGGCGACTTCGGCAGCTCAGGCCCCTCGAGTCAGCATTTCTCAGTGTAGAATGGGACACTATGGGACATATGATTCTAGTGGTATGCTCAGTGGGCCTCTGTGCCAAAGGAGGCGATGCCAGGTGGTGGACCCACAGGGTTGTGTTCAGCATTGGCACACTGGCCGCCCCACATACCCATGGTGTCGAGCTTGGGTTCCTGACCCAGACCTCCTTTCCGGCTGGACGGGGTAAGGGAACTTTTGGTCAAGTGCCGTCCCTCATCAGAGGCCTTCTCACAGCTTTGAATGTCAAAGATAAGTGTTGGGGTCTCAGTCCCATTCCTTCCAGAAGTCCCCTGGGCCTGTATGCAGATAGCCTCACCTTCCTCCCAGTGACCCTCAAGCCCCATGGAAGTAGGAAGGAGTATCAGGGGAAATGGAGTCCACTAAAAGGCCGAAGCCCTCGGCTCTGATGAAGACAACTACCTACCCCCTACCAAAACCTAAATTCAAACCCAGAAAGTGAATGTCTGCTTGTCTGATGCCCACATAATTAGAAAAACAATTCAAGTGCTTTTGGCTTAAACACAAAAGACCTTTTATGCTAGGAACAGAACTGGATGACACTTCTAAAAATGACAGTTTTTGCCTTTGAAAAATAATAAAATAGAACAATAAAAATAAACCCTGCATCAGTAATAACCCCAGTACATGTGTATGTGAATATATGCCTATAATAATACTTATCACTTAACGAGTGCTATATATGTGGCAGGCGCTGAGCCAAGCGCTTCACAGGCAATACATTCTTTCATTCTCCAAACAACCCCGTGAGTTAAAAAAAATTTAAAACTATTCTTAGCCCTATACTGCAAATGATGAAACAGAGGCCTAAAGAGGTTAAAATAATTTGCCCAAGGTTGCCAGGCCAACATACAAATCCAGGTTATCTGGTTATGTGACTTCATTGTGTACATGATTTGTTAAACGAATAGACTTCAATTAACAATGTTTACTTTTTAGAATAGTTTTAGATTTACAGAAAAATTGTGCAGATAGTACTGAGAGTTCTTGTCTATCACCTCTTCTCCCGCCAACACCTGCATAGCCTCCCCTGTTAACATCTCACATTAGTGCAGTTCATTTGTTACAATTAGTGAACCAATGTTGACATAGTATGATTAACTAAAGCACATAGTTTATATTATTAACCAAAGCTCATAGTTTACTCAGACTTCTTTAGCTTTTACCTAATGTTCTTTTTCTGTTCCAGGACCCGATCAGGTCATCATATCGCATTTCATCATCAGCATTTCACTGTCACGTCTCCTCAGGTTCCTCTCGGCTGTTGACAGTTTCCCGGACTTTCTTTACTTCTGATGCCCTTGACAGTTTGGTAAGTTCTGGTCAGCTACTTTGTAGGATGCCCCTCTATTGGTATTTGCCTGATATTTTTCTGGTAATTAGACTGGGGTTTTTGAGAAAAAGATCACAGAGGTAAAGTACCATTTCATCACGTCTTATTAAGAGTCCATGTTGTCAATGTGATTGGTGATGCTGATATTGACCTTGGTCACCTGACTGAAGCAGTGCTTTGGTGTGATTTTGAGACCCAGGCAGAAGTCACTCAGTGGGGGACAGGTGTGTTGGTCTTTGCTCAGGAGCCTACAAAGCCTTTCAGTCAGCTTCATGGTGGTTCCCTAAGCAGGATTTATCCCTACACCATGGGCCACCAATACCACTCCCTCCACAGGGCTCCAAGCAGCAGGACCAGATCCCCTGCCTCCATAATTAGGATTAAGGAGGATCTTCCCTGCCGGCCCCTTGTGTCACCTCTCATGATTCCCTTTTTTTCCTTAATTATCACAGACATTCCAGGCTAGATATTCACCTTAAGAAGGCAGTGATGAGGTCTTTAGCTGGTCTTTATTCCAGCACCTGAGGACTGTCGCTTAACTCCAGGTAGGTTGCCTGGGCTGGGGCCTAGAACTGCTTTACCTCCATATGGCCACTTCTATTATTTTGTGCTAATCAGAACATCTGATGGGCAGGTGCAGGCATCTCTGATGGTGACTACAGTCTAGAAATGTGAAGACACTTTCACCTAATATGTGTACCTGGCTGGAAAGATGAAGTCCTGAAACCAGGTGGTGCTTGGCTTTGAGAAGGTGGGCTGTTTCTCAGGCATCACACACTGGCAGCCCAAGGGTCCTCAGGTCAAATCCAGCCCATAGGTAGGTTGTTACACTTTGTGTTCTGTTTTTTTTTTTTTGAAACGGAGTCTCTCTTTGTACTCCAGGCTAGAGTGCAGTGATGAGATCTTGGCTCACTACAACCTCTGCCTTCCGGGTTCAAGCGATTCTCCTGTCTCAGCCTCCCAGGTAGCTGGGACTACAGGTGCATACCACCATGCCTGGCTAATTCTTGTAGTTTTAGTAGAGACGGGGTTTCACCATATTGCTTAGGCTGGTCTCGAACTCCTGACCTCAGGTGATCCACCCACCTTGGCATCCCAAAGTGCTGGGATTACAAGTGTGAGCCACCACACCCAGCCTACCCTTTTTTTTTTTTTTTTTTATTAACAGATTTGATTTTTTGGAACAGTTTTAGGTTCACAGCAAAATGGAGAGGAAGGTAGAGATTTTCCTTATTCCACGGCCCCAACACACGCATAGCCTCCCCCATTATCAGTGTCCCCACTAGAGGGTATGTTGGTTACAGCTGATGAATCTACCCTGACACTTGAGTGTCACCCAGAGACCATAGTTTGCATTAGGGCTCACTCTTGGCATTGTACATTGTATGGGTCTGGACAGATGTACAGTGACATGTATTCTCCATTACACTATCATGTGGAGGCATTTCACTTCCCTAAAGGTCTTTTGTGCTCCGCGTATTCATCCCTCCTTCCCTCCCTTCAATCCGTGGCAGCCAGTAATCTTTTTACTGTCTCCATAGTTTTGCCTTTTCCTGAATGTCACTCCCTTGGAATCATACAGTATGTAGCCTTTTCAAATTGGCTTCTTTCACTTAGTAATATGCATTTAAGGTTCCTCCCTATTTTTTCATGGCTTGATAGCTCTTTTTTTTTTAAGCACTGAATAATATTTCATTGTCTGGATGTACCACAGTTTATGTATCCACTCACCTATTGAAAGGCATCCGGTTGCTTCTACGTTTTGGCAGTTTTGAACAAAGCTGCTGTAAACATGCAGGCTTTTGTGGGGACGTTAGTTTGGATCTGCTTTGAGTAAATACCAAGGAGTGCAATTGTTGGATCGTATGGTAAGAGTATGTTTGGTTTGTAAGAAGCTGACAAACTGTCTTCCAAAGGGGCTGTACCATTTTGCATTTCCACCAGCCATGAATGAGACTTCCTGCTGCTGCACATCCTCGCCAACATTTGTTGTTGTCAGTGTTTTGGATTTTAGCCATTCGCATAAGCATTTAGTGGTATTTCATTGTTGTTTAACTTGCAGTTCCCTAATGACATATGATGTGGAACATCTTTTCGTATGCTTATTTGCCATCTGTATATTTTCTCTGGTGAGGTATCTGTTCAGATCTTTCCCCAATTTTTAATTGGTTGTTCATTTTCTTATTGTTGAGTTGTATGAGTTCTCTGTATAGTCTGGATTAATAATCTGATATCTTTATCAGATATATCTTTTGCAAATATTTCCTCCTAGTTTATAGTTTGTTTTTCCATTCTCTTGATGTTACTAAGTTTTAAAATTTTGATTTCCTTGCCAATATTTAAAAGTTAGAAAATTTCCCATGAAAATCTGATTTCTGACTTTTCCTTAAAACCTCAAAGATCTGACAACACAGGCCGCACCTTCCTGCATGGCAGCACTTGGCTGGAAGGGTCATGGCTACAGCCTGTGTAATGTGCGTGCTCTCTGCTGTGCCTCTTTCCCTACTGCTTCAAGACATTGAGCTCAGTGTCAGTTCCCTTGCTTGGCCTTTCCTTACACTGGGCCCTCTTAATTCATTTTTGTCACTGTCAGACTTCTGGAAGCACTTTGAATTTGAGTCTTATATCTTATTGTTTCGGATGTCAAGCATATTCATTGTCACAAACACAAAATTCTCAAGAGGGAAAACAAGTCAACTTGCTTATTCAGCATTTACCAGGCTCCAGGCGCCTAATCTGTTGGATATATTCAATTCCCACATCACCCTTCACAAAGGAGGCATTATTACTTCCATTCTATACCTGAGGAAACTGAGGCTCAGAGAGGGGGAGTGGTATCTTCAAGGTCACATACCTAGGAAGTGGTGAAACAAGGATTTATATTAAATTCCAACTCCCAAACCCCTGTTGATTCCTCTAAACCAAGTGGTTTCCCTGGAAGACAGGAAACCTGGATTTTCCCAATGGAAGAGCTTTTACCAAAAATCAAGGTGCCCCCTGCTAACCAGTGCTCTCTGCTCTGTGGCTTGGTTGCTCATCATCGTCTTCTGGAAACCGTCACCTGGGCTTCAATCCTCCACCCAGGGTTCCGATAAGAGTTGTCATGTTAGTACAATGTGACCCGACCTCTTGAACCTGCTCTTTGGCACAGAATGAGCAAGTGACCCACACCAGGCCAATTCCAATTGCTCCCCAGGAATCTGACATGTGGAACTGAACTGGTAGTTGCTGGAATTACAGAGGCTGGTCGTTGTTGGAGGTGAAGCCCATAAAGGGCGATGCTATGAGGAAAAGGTTCTGTGAACTCCAAGCATGGAAGAGCCATGGCCACTGGGGTCCTTCTTTTCTGTGACTCATTGTTCTGTGCATCTTTGAATTCTATGAGAGCTCTTGAATATCCTTCCCAACAACAGTTATTTTTAGAAAATCTGCTTACAACCAAAATAATGTAACTCATTCACCTCACCATCAAATCATCTACGAATCAGGCTCTTAGACATAGGAATCAAGATGAAACAGGCTAAGGACACGAAAAGGATGATCTGGAAACAGGCTTATTGTCACCCACTCTGTTATGTTGTCAGAGCAGCACCTTCTCTTCTGTTTTCAGCCTCCCTGGGGATTTTCTATTTAGACTGATGAGGGGTGAGGTTGGGAATCCTGAACCCTAATATTGACAGTGGCCGTGATCGTATTGTGACAAGGGTAAAGAGGCCAACCCTAAGAAGAAGAGGCAAAGATATGAGATATAGAGAAAGACTCTTTGCAGTGCTTGAGGCCATCTCTGTGTTTGATGATAGGTGCTCATTGGTTCCCCCTTTGCCTGAGCCTACTTTTTGTTACTTGGCCCCAGAGCCTTCCAACGAATACAGACACTTCCTGTGAGGTTGATCCTGAGTGTAGGCTATTTCTGTCTTTCTTTTTTTTTTTTTTTTTTTTTTGAGATAGGGTCTTTATCCGCCAGGTTGGAGTACAGTGGCACGATCACCCCCCGAGGCTCAGGTGATCCTCCTGCCTCAGTGCCCCAAAGTAGCTGGTACTACATGCATACGCCACCATGCCTAGCTAATTTTTGCATTTTTAGTAGAGATGGGGTTTCACCATGTTGCCTAGGCTGGTCTTGAACTCCTGAGCTCAAGCAATCCATTCACCTCAGCCTCCCAAAGTGTTGGGATTATAGGCATGAGCCACCATGCCCAGCCAAGTGCAGTCTATTTCTTACAACTATAGGACCTGGCACACAGTGGACACTTAATAAGGGTTTGTTGAGTGACTGGATCAATGAGCAGAATACAGTTGGCAACTTCCTGCTCCTGGTGATTGGTACCACTGGACTGACTGAGGTTACGAAGACTGGTGAAGAACGGGCAGAGAAGACCAAGGACTTTGGACAACTTCCTCATCCCAGATTCCTCTGAAGTTAGATGAGGCCCCCACAGTCCTATCCACCATGGTCACAATGAACAGGGGCAGAGACGCTGCTGAGGGATGATACCATCATTCCTAGGGGTGGGTCATGGTTGGACTTGCCTTTGTATCAGGCACACTTGGCCAGAGCCTGGCACAGTGCCTGGCACATAGTAGATGCTCAATAGAGAGTAATGAGAGCAAGAACCAGTGAGTAATCACCCATGGAATTAACACCTCTGTGTGCTAAGCATAGCCTGCCTACAAAGGAGGGAGGAGATCCCATGTTTACCCTTCAGTTGAGGAGAGAAAATTAATAACCCAGTAACCATAAAATAATAATGAAGGATTAAAGTGCAGTGGCTAATGGCACAATCAGAAGCTGATTCATTCCTTCAACAGATATCGTCAGAGAACCTACTTTGTGCTAGGTCTGATGCTGGACACTGGGGATTCAGATATGAGTGAGATACAGTCACAGTAACTGAGGTCTGAGGAGGAGTGCCATTAAAAATTCACTCCTTCAGAAATATCCACTGAATTCCTACTATGTGTCAGGCATGATGCCAGGGACTGGCACGATGCGGTGCACCACAGAGGCAGGGAGCTGGGGCTCCTGCTGAGGCTGCTCCATCCTTTACGGTCTCAGGGACATCCTTCCCTGTCCAGGCCTCCGTTTGTAGACCTGTCAAATCAAGTGACAAGACCAAATGGCCAATGGGCTCTTCCACTTCTGACAGCTAGGGCAGACCCTGTGGGTAGAGTTCAGTTGAAACCAAATCCTGCCACTCTTTAATTTCCTCATCTGTGAAACGGCCTTGTCACAAACAGCACCTACTTCGTAGGGTTCTTGTGATGATTAAATGAAAGAATATATGTAAATTACTAAGTACGTACCTGGCACCCTCTCAATGCTGTCTGTTCAACCAGTTCCTCATTCTTATTACTATGATTCTGACACCTGCCGCGTGCCCTTCCTTGTGCCAGACACTAAGCCTGGCTCTGTGGAAAGAGCATAAAAGACCCTCCAGGAGTGCTGGATGGAATGGGTTGAAGGAGGGAATTCGCCCACAGGGTGGTAGGGTGAACCTGGAAGCCTCGGAGCTGAGTCGCTCAGGAGAGAGGAGGAGGGGTCACTGGGGTTGGGAGACAGGACTGGGGATCAGAGGAGCCTCCCCGCAGGGGAGGGGCAGGGCCTGCGCCCTTCCCCTCCGGGAGCCCCCGGTGGCTAGGTCTGGTCCGGGCGCAGCCCCTGACTGAGGCTGCGCTGGGGGTGCCGAAAGGTGGCCTTGTGGGTAAGTCCTTCCAGCTGCGGCCAGGTAATCCCGGCCTTCGAGCGGGAGAGGTGATACCCCCCGAGGGCCGGGCCTGGTCCGGCTCAGGATGCGTGCCCTGTGAAAATGCTCAGCAGCCCTCGCCTTTAGGAGTGCTCAGGTCCAGCATGAATCATTCCTTTTTGAACTTGTCTAAATGTGTTTATAAAATAAAGCTGCGGCCCAGGGCTGCTCCGGGCGGAGCGGGAAGGTAATATGTTTTTAATTGGAGAGATTGGGGGAAGGAGGCAGCGGGCCAGGGTGAGCTCACCCCGCATGAATGCGGCTGGGCGGAGAACAATGTACGTTCACATTCTTTGACTACAACGGGCCTCCGCAGGACCTGGCTTGGTGGGCAATTCTCCGGCCTCAGGGCGGGCGTCCAGGCCCGCGCTGACTGAGGTTAGCAGGAGCGGGTATCCTGGGAGGTGGCCAGATACCTCCCAGGAAACGTCACACTGGGTCAGAGCAGGGTTCGCAAACTCCAGTGTGCCCAGGAGCCAGGCAGTATCTCAAATCCACGGACACCCACCGTAGACCTGGAGAACTGGAAATGCGTGGCCTCTGCAAAGGGGACAGGCACCAGTGGACTTCACCAGCCCCATCACCAGATTGAATGATTTCTCAAGAGAAACCAGAAATCAAATACGGATGTAAAAGCTCCTCTTTTTAAAGGTTGTCTTTATTTAATTTTATCCTATTTTCTTACTTATTTTTGGTTATGTGGGCCAAATAAAACAGACGCCTAGGCCGTATTTAGCCCTGCAGCTGTCCCCTCTTTCAGATCTTGGGAGTGGACCTCATGCTGTCTTTTACCAGCTACCAGGACTTTAGGCAAGTTGCTTAGCTTCTTTGAGCTTTGGTCTCTTCAACTAGAAATCTGATAGATTAATGCTACTTTTCCTGACTTTTCAAATGGTTTCTATGTTGAAGATAAAGAAGAGAGGAAAGAAGATAATTGTAATATTCATTGGGCATCTGCTCTGTGCCAGGCATGGTGTTAAGCAATTTACGTATTTTTTTGTTGTGATGTTTTGTTTTGTTTTTAAATCATCATTATTATGTAATCTAGGTATTACTCCCATTTTGCAGATTAAGAAATACAATCTTCAAAAGCTGAAGCTGGAATGTAAACCAGTATTTCCAACTTTAAGCTGAAATCATCTTCTGAATTTAAAGAACACGTCGTGGTAAGAATGGGGAAACGGAGTCAAGAGTTAACTGGTTGACTTAATGTCAAAAAGCCATGGCCAGTGAAGGCAGTAGCCATTTTGGGTCCTAGCTCAGGAACGATACAATCACCCATTCAATTAGCAACAGCGTTTTGCAAAGTAAAGCAGACAGAGCTCTCAAGGTTAAATCAAGGGTATAAGGGAGTAGGTACTGCTCCAGTTACAACCCTTCAAAAGGATGATGTGGCAGTATGTGTTAAAAGATTCATATTCTCTAAAAGATTCATCCACTTTCACCCAGTAATTCATCTTGAAGGAGTCAATCCTAGAGAAATAAAACAGCTGTGGGCAAAGATTTGTTAAAAAAAAAAAAAACAATACTCAGAAAATCGAACATTCATTATAAAGGAAGAATTAAATAAGGTGTGCAATGTCCATACCCAGGAATATTATGTAGCCTTGAAAGAATGTGCAATAACAGGAGGAAATGCTCATGATATAATGTTAAGGAAAAAAAGTAGAATGCAAAATTAGGTAAACACATATATAATAATCAAAGAAATGTAAAGAAAAAAGATGGGAAGGAAATTCACCGCAATGTTAATTCTCTGCCTGGTGGAATTTTAATCTAATTTTCTTCATCCTTGTTGAAATTTTTAGATTTTCTCTAATGAGCATATTACATTTTATAATCTGAAATATATATATTTGCAGGATGTTACAGACCTCATCTCATCCAGTTTGGGAAGTGGATGGGTCTCAAGCCAAGTACCACATTTATTTAAAAAACAAAAGCCCAGAGAGAAACTCTAGAGAGAAAAATACCACAGTGTAAAGTGGTTATTACTGGATGATAGGATTATGGGTGATTTTTTTCCTACTTCTTTATATTTCTGTGTGTTTTTCAAACTTTCTACATCAAGATTTCTTTGAAATTGGCAAACAAACAGACAAATCATAAAATACTCTCTTGCATTTCCAACTGTTCCAGGCAGGGAGATATTCTTGGCAGCAGAGCTATACCAGAATCCAGGTTTTTCTCACACATTGCTCTATCCTCACTCTGGTCTTTGTACTTGTACCCACCCCCACCCCTGCCACCCAGCTACCACGATGATAGATGCTGAACGGTTTAATATACTTAAATTAGTTTAAAGGCAAGAAACTGTGAAATTAGGATTCTTTTGTAGTTTATGGAGGAATGGCTTGGCCCAGTTTGTTCTTGCAACCTGCTTTTGACCACTTTGCCAAGCTAAAAGTACCTATTGCTTATTCTATTTAATTGAGCCAAGGCCCTGTAACCAGGACCTTGCTGGGCTAGAAGGCATGTTTATTCCCCTGACATGGCACTATGATCTGAGCTGTGTGGTCACTTCCTACACCTAACCTTTCATGCAGTTGGTCACTCTTCTGGCTTGGAAAACCATAACATCTCCAAGTGACCTTACTAAGAGTCAAAATACCTGGGTCCTTGTGGGGTTTACAACCTGATGGTGCTTCACTCCTGACCAAGTCGTCATGTTACATGTACCCCCACCTTTATCTCTTGAGACCCCTCCCTCCCAGCTTTTGTAGCCCAGAGACCAGGAACTGAATCCTCTGTGAACCTGAGCTCACTGCTGCACTTCCCTCAGTCTTCATTCTTCCTTCACCTATCGAAGGGGAATAGAACACCAACATGGGCCTTCGGGTACAAAATAGATTGTCTTCCTTCTTCCCTCTCTAGCATCCTCTTTCCTTCCTAATTTAGGAGCTTTTTCTAGTCTGCTTCCAAATATGCACCTTGGCCAATCTCGGAACGTCACCAAATCCTCGTGGTGGGCTTTCCTCCTAGGACCAATGTGGGAAGTGCCTGAGAGAATGCAGAGATGGCTCTTAACAGGGTCAGGTGCCTGGCGTGCCTGGGTTAGGTTTTAGGTTATCCTCACCATGGCTGGTTCTGCAAAGCAAGGGTTAGTCGGTAGTCCCATTTTACAGAACACTGAGGTGCAAAGAGGCACCGTACCATGGCAGCAGATCTCTCAGTGGGGAGTCAGTGTTTTCTCACATTTTCCCACCTCCTTTCTGCTCAGTCTTTTCTTTCTCCCTTCACTGAGTCGTCTTCCAAGATCACAAAAATGAAAATCTTCCTAAAACAGGAAGGCAAATAAATGAGAATCCCCTTTCTGACCCAAATCGCTAGCAATCACCCATGTATTTAAGTTCACATGAGCTCTTGACTCTAGAGCCTGGAGCCAATTCCCCTAAAAGTCAGTTCATGTAAACTGCTTGTTGACCAAGGTGACAGTGGTAATTACCAAGGTGACAAGGGGAAAAGACTAGAATATTTATAGGGCTGCTGACGAGATGTGGTTAAATCTAGAAGCATCAGAAAAGATCACAATGGGATGGTGTCAACCTATTTTGGGAGTTTCTGGACCCTCTTCAGTATCTTTTTCTACTTTGGGGGCTCTTGAACATTTCAAGGTTGCTTTAAAAAAAGTGAATTCATCTAATGTCATTCTGTCTTAATTTCAAGAAAACAAGCACATTTTAAGTTAATAGCTAGAAGGCAAGGTCATGAATAAGCAAAGAAAGTGAGGTGCGCAAAGAAAAAAAAATAACAATCAGCCCAGTGTGTGACCTTGAGCAAGTCACTTAAGCCTTAGTTTTCCTCCTCTGTAAAATAGGGGTAATGATTTCTATCCCATGAGGATGTCTGATGGCTAATCTCACTGACACAATTTGTGCAAAGCAAAGAGAACTCTACTACATGGTAAATGTTCTATTCTGCACAACAACAATAATAATCTCTTCAATGGGGGGAAAATGATCACAGCCTTATACTTTTTGTCACTTATAGTATCTTTGCTTCTTTTGGGCCTGGAGAAGGAAAAGCAGCTCAGGATGGGGGAGAAGGGGGTGTAAATGACTTCTTGCAACTTATAAACCTGCAGTTAGACCCTTCCATGCCATACTGTGCACTGAAATGCATTCCAGGTGCACTAAAGAATTGAATGTTTTTAAAAATCAAACCACAGAGGGGAAAAGACATGAATATTTATCAGACCTCTGGGAAGGTCTGGTTAAATCTAGAAGCATCAGAAAAGATCACAAAGAAAGAGATGGACAGAATTGGCAGCAGGAAAATTCAGCACATCTGTACATAGAAAAGACAGGAAATACATACAGCAAAAATGACAGGCAAAGGCATCATATCTTTATTATATAAAGAGCTTTTACTATCTGTATGTATATATGTGTGTGAAGCCATGAGAAAGTTATTCAGACCCTACACAATAAGTGAATAAGGAATTCAAGTAGATAATTCACAAAGGAAGAATATATTTGGGGGAGAAAATGAGAGAAAGCAATCTCGTTAGCAACAAAAGAAGTAAGTTACCAATTTTCTACCATCGAATAGCACTGACTTTTTAAATAATAAAGTCAGCTGTTAAAGAAGGCGAAGTGAAACAGGCATATGGATACACTAGTAGTAGAAAGGTAAATTGATTTGACCCTTTTGGGAAAAAGAAGTCATAACATCAAGTGTTATGAAAAAAAGTTGTCTAGTATATGGTTTGGGGAAAACTGGAGAAAACTAAAACTAGATCCCTATGTTAAAGTATGTACAAAGGTAGACTCCAAGGGGACTAAACATCTAAATGTGAAAGGTAAAAGTATGAAGTCAATTGCAGAAAATGATAGGAGATATTCTCCCTCTGACACATATGAGCTGTGTCACCTTGGGCAGGACGTTTCACCACTCTGAGCCTCGGCTTTCTCATCTTAAAATCGGAATTTGAATGCCCACAGTACAAGATAATGTATATAAAGCACCTGGCACTTGTTTTGACAGAGAGGGCTTTCCTCCTGGGTGCATAGCGGGGTCAGCCTTCCTGGCCTCTCTTGTGTTGGTATGGCCTTGTGAATGAGTACTCTGGCCACTGGATTGTGGGGACAAGTGATGGGTGCACTTCCGGGGTCACCCTGCAAGGCCTCCCATGCGTAATTCCATATCCTCTTCTCCATCTATTGCTTGATTAGAGAGGATTTAGGACTATGGAAGAGGGAGGCACAACAAGATGGAAGGAGCCTGGGTCACTGAATCCCTACTTGGAAGTCTGCTTGGCCAAGAAACCCTGAGTAGACTATGTGATTAAGATACAAATTTCTGTTGGGTGAAGCCACTGATTTGGAGATTGTCTATTACAACAGCTAACAATACCTATTCTAAGTAACAGTGCCCAATAATTATGCAATTTGACCAACAAATTCCCCTATTGGGAATCTAATCATTGGGGTTCATTAAATGTGGTTCCTGGTGAAGTCCTTGGTGGGTGGCAGTGGGATTTCTTAATCCAGTCACTAATCAAAACTGCACACTGCAAGGTTTCCAGATAAGTAACGAATAGAAAAATAGATGCTGTTAGTTGATTTCAGGTTTCGTTCCAAATTGTTAATGTTGGGTTTTGCACACTCTGAGATTGGGATTGACGAGAATGCTTTGACTAGACTAGACAAGAGCTCAAGAAATTTTCAAAGGATAAACCAAAACGAAAGTAGGAAAGGGGAAATATGGAAGTAATCAGGTTGTCTGTATCAGCTGATAATAGTCTCTCCCTGGGCACACAGCCAGAAAATTTGAACCCTGGCCAGCAACTCACACACTCCAGGTGATCTGCCAAAACAGAGGGCTGTGATGACTGACTTAGGAGGTGGGGAGGTTTCAGCTCACAGGGGCATTGAGATGCAGATAACTGCTCTGGCCATGCAAAGGAATATTTAGGGCAGTATTTACATAGTGCAAAACTTCCAAAGCAATGAAATATCTGTGGCTGATACTGCTGGTTCTCTACCCAATAGCCATTTCCCCCTCTTCCTTAGAAAACGCATCTCAATTTCGTTCTCAAAGGTTGACTCGTGATTGTTCTAAGCTAGTCTTGGTCTTTCCATTCCCCCTTGTCAGTGATTGGTCTAGGACTGGACATGTGATCTACTTCTGGCCACCAAGATGTCAGGGAAGATTTGCTAGGGCCTTTTGGGAGGGATAAAAAACAGAGGGAGATGGAAAGTGGCCTTTCCTCCCACCACCCCCTTTCCTTTTCACTTTGGACTTTGCGGAGGAAGATATGATTGCTGGAGATGCTGCAACCATCTTGTCACCATGAGGGTAAGGCCAAAGAGACCCATAGAGACACCAATCCAAACTTACTAAACCTCTGATCCATCCTTGGAGTCTGTTATATGAAGTAATTATGCCTGTACTATGTGCTTTTATTCAGGGGTTCTGCTGTAGGTTTATTCAGTGGTGCTATCGGGGTTGTGTTGATAGAAGAATCTTTAAGGAAATTTGACTGATTTTCCTGGAGTTACCTAGACATGGTTCCCGAGTCGCACCTGGGGATGTCTAAAAGCAGAAGCCTGGTTAGTTTGCCTGCGAGGACTAATCAAAGAGTGGGTGCTACTGTGGGAGTAATTTGCCCTTCCAGAGTTTCGTGGGGCAAAGAAATGTTGACTTTTCCCATGCGTTATGTGAGCGCCATGAGACTAGCTGGGCTAGAGTCTTCTGGAAAGGACCTCACCTAAAAGAAAGGCCTGCCAGGGCAAGAGGACCCCCAAGAGGTCTCTGTGGGGTGCATATCACAAAAGCATAGGAACTGGCGGACGTTGTATGTTGCCAGCCAGGGATTGTCTCTTAAGAGAAAAAAGTGAGAGTTTCAAGGTCCCCATCAGGAGGTCCCTGAAGAAGCTGTAAAAGAGAGATCCAGCATTTGCACAATGGCTGACCAGAGTATGGAGAAGCAGTGATCTATTGCCCAACACCAAAGTACACTGGAGCATGTACTTAGTGGACTTCAGACATTACAGGGCATTTGGCCTTTGGGGCTCTTTACTGCTTCTCCCCTTGCAACCCAGTGCTGAAGGAGCCGGAACAAACATAGGGAGTGGAGGAAGTATGGAGGGTCAAGGGCCATGGGGTCATGAAAGAACAGCCATGCTCGTGTGTTATCTACCACTGTCTCTTGGCTCCATATCTACCTTCTAGTGTTTGCCCTGCAAAATGGGATCTGGGAGTCTATAAGCTAAAATTCTTAGCAGTAAAAGATGCTTTCTGAGTTGACTTTCTTTTAGATTCTGTCAATAAGTGGCCCTAGTATGAGATCAGAAGGTAGGAGGAGGGGCCAGGGGAGTGAACAAACCATTGTTTGTTCTCCTTCTATATCTCTCTCTTTCCTTCTTCTGGAAGTGTCTCTGCAGGCGGTTGCATCTCTTCCAAGCCCCCAGCTTCTGAGCACCAGCTCCTCCCCAGTGGTCCCAGCTCTGAAGATGACAACAATTCTTCCAAGCTTGTAGAATTTAATAACAACACCTTCTCTCTTCCCACTCCATTGCCCTAGGGGTGGCAGCTGCTTCCTGCAGTTATTGATCTCCGTGTTGCTGTGCCTTCCCCCTTTTTGCTCCTCCATCTTCTAACACCCATTTAATCAATTTCCTGTATTCAGCCCCCTTTGTTGGTAATACCTGGCATGGTTTCTGTTTTCCTCGTTGAACTCTGATTGATGTATCTCTCTTCTTAAGGGCTGATCTGAAGAATTCTCAGGTGAGGCTAGACTGAGGAGAGGAAAGAACTTTTCAATTGGATGAGAAATTCAGTTTTAATATTAGACGTGGCTGAGTGTTTTAATAGCTGATAATGATATGTTCCAATGCCTGAAAGACATTGGGAAACCCAAGATGTCATCTATAGGCAGGGGAGGGAGATGGAACAGAGCAGGTTTAAAAGGAAATAGTGACAAAGAATAAAACCATTTCCTTCCCTACGAAGTCTGATTGCATCAGAAACCAGTCACACCATGAAATAAGATAAAAAAGCATTATAGAAGGGATTGCAACCTGGAAACTCCCACCAAATGTAATCAACAGACTTGTTTGTTTAGTTCAAGCACTGTTTTTCTATTCAGGATTTCTCAAAGTCACTTTATTGACATTTTGAGCCAGATACTGAGAAGAGGGGGCTGTCTTGTACGTTATATTGACATTTTGGGCCACATGTTTTTCTCACACAGGATGTTTAGCAGCATCTCTGGCCTCTATCCCCTAGAAGCCAGGAGCGCCCTCCAGACATGACAATAAAAAAGTATCTAGATATTGCCAAATGTCCCTTGTGGGGCAAAATCTCCCTTGATTGAGAAATATTGATCTAATTGGAAATTTTGCTTTAAAATTAGATTCCAGCCAGCCTTCCTTGAAAAATCTACAGACTTGTAAACAATGGACCTATGTTTCTACCTGGCTACAATCAGGCTACAAACAGGTGGAATCATTAATTCCATCTGTTTCAGTTATATGCTATATTGATTATCTATTGCTGCATACTGAATTACCCAAAAACAGAATGGCTTAGAACAACATATATTATCTCACAGTTACTGCAGGTCAAGAATCTGGGTATTGCCTAGCAGGATTCTCTGGCTCAGTGTCTCTACAAGGTGATAATTAAGGTGTTGGCCAAGGCTTCGGTCATCTCAAGGATTGGCTGGGGAAGAGTTGGCTTCCAAGCTCACTGATGTGGTTGTTGGCAGGATTCAGTTCCTCATGGGCACTGGACAGAGGGTCTTAGCAAATCACTAGCTGGTGACTGCAGCCACTGCAGTTCTTTATCACTTGGGCCTCTCCATAGGGCAGTTCACAGTGTGGCAACTTGCTTCATCAGAGCAAGCCAGGAAGAAGACAGAGAGAGAGAGGGAGAAAAAGAGAGAGAGAGAGAGGATAAAGAGGCAAAGAGAATGAGAGCTCCAGAAGTCACTGTCTTTTATAACCTAATCTTGAAAGTGACGTTCATCACTTTCATCATATTCTCTTCCTCAGCAACACTCAGTGGGACGGGATTACACAAGGGCATGGATATCAAGATGTGGGGGCCGCTGGGAGCCATTCTAGAAGCTACTGTATTAGTTTCTTAGTGCTATCATAGCTAATTACTGTAAACACAGTGACCTAGAACAACAAAAATCTATTCTCTCACAGTTCTGGAAGCTGGAAGTCTGAAGTCAAAGGATCGGCAGGGCCATGCTCTCTCTGAAGACTTTAGGGAAGGATCCCCTCTTACTCCTTCCAGCTTCTGGTGGTTACCCTCAATCGTTGGCGCTCCTTGGCTTGTTGATGCATCACTTCAATCTCTGCCCCCATGGTCACATGGCATTTTCCCTGTGTGTCTGGTTCCAAATTTCTCTCATCTTATAAGTATACCTGTCATTGAATCAGGGCCCATCCTAATTCAGTATTACTTCATCTTAATTTTATTACCCTGTTTCCAAATCAGATCACATTCACAGGTACCAAGGGTTAAGTCTTCAACATATTTTGGGAGCAGGCACAATGCAACTGTAATACCTGCCTGTTACAGATGGAGCACGTGCATCTCTGTTGAAGCATGCTGCTGTGCCGTGGGACGATGTTGTCTGCCCACCCCGCAATGATGCCTTATGAATCAAGATCCCTATATCATTGCAAGGGCTCCTTGAGGAAGGATCATTCCTCTGCCTCAGTGCAAAGTTTGACAAAGGGTGCTCTGTGCTTCGGCCCTGGGCTCCAGCCCTTCCATTTGTACTCATGGGCTCAGCTCTTCTGCCCTGTGCTTTCCTCTGTCATAGGTTTTATTAGTCTGATTTCATGCTAGTTTCTTGCTAGTCTCTTTGACTTACATCCTTGAAGTCAGGGATCTCACCTGATTCATTTCTGAGCTCCCAGTGCCTCACACATGGCCGGCCACCTCGTGGATGAGTTGATGGATCCATTTGACTAGTAGGTAAATGCATAAATGGAGAGCCAACATGTATAGTATGCAACGTCATGAAAAACAAGGAACGACTGAGGAACTGGCACAGATTGGAGGAGACTAAGAAGGTTTAACAACTAAATCCAACACGGTGCCCCAGAGTGCATTCTGAAATAGGATATTAGGGAAAAGCTGATGAAATTCAGGCAAAGTCTATGAGTAGTTTAGTTAATGGTGTCATATCAGTTTTCTTAGTTTAGACAAATGTTACGGAAGATGTTAAAATTAGGGAAATTGGGTAAAGGTTATATGGGGAACTCTTAGTACTATCTTAATAATGCTTTTGGAAATCTGAAATTATTTCAAAATAAAAAACCTAAGTAAATCAGAGTTAGGGAAGGGCAGAAGCTAGGGTCTTCAAGGGGATTTACTAAGCTGATGAATAAGTTAGAATTTAAAACAGGAGAAACTGGGAGCAGGAACCACAGAGAACAAGTGCTTAATCAGGGCCCAGTGGAAGGAATGAGCCAGTTTTGTCCAATTTTGCCAGACTCTCTTGGCTCCTCATCTGTAAAGTGGGTGAAAACCCAGATGTTGGATGGGGCTTTGACAGCACTTCAGGTCTAACTAGGACGGCCTGAAACCCCCAATCCCATGGACTGGAGCAGACAAGAACTTCCAAGACTTCTGCACATTTGCAGAGGTTTGAGGTCCTATCATTAGCCATGCTTGGTTCCTGCACTATGGGTATATGTATGTGGGCCGATGGCCTCATTCACTGGATACACGCACACACACACACACATACACACACCTCACCAGGGACTTGGGAGTATCTAAATGTTTGAGAATCACAGAGCAGGGAGACATCCAACACAGCACAGCCTTCCATTCACTGCCTGGCTCCTCTCCCCTTTACCTCTTCCCTCCTGGGTTATGTCTAGGGACTCCATGTCTTCTCTCTCCATTGTGGGGGGCAACCCAGCTCTCCTCCTGGAAGCTCTGACTCCCAAAGACCTCAGGATCACTGCCCCCCACCCTCCTCCACCTCAATTCAGTTCACAGTAAAACACAATTCCTTTCCTAGAAGGAATCTGGACACCAGCTATTAAAATGCCATTTACTTATAGTTCCTTACACAGATGTGAAGCCTGTGCTGTCTCCTTTTGAGCTCATTACAGCCGTGGCTTTGATCCAGTGTCTAGACAACCTTGTGGGTCAGAAACAGTTGGGAAAAGCCTGGCAATGTAATTATAGGCTTACAACAAAGCACTGATATTTCAAATGATTTGGGTTAAAATTATATAAGTTACAGCATAACCAAGGTTAGCCTTATGACAATGTCATCCCTCCTCATTTGCATTCTAATATGTTCTTTGAGTGGGATGGAAATTGTGAAACTATAGCTAGCCAGTGGAATTGTGCAGAATACCAGGTATGACAACCTCGTTATGTGTGTACCAACAGAAAATAGGTTGAGAACTGCCTCATCAGAGGACCAAGTGAGATCTTTACAAGCTATAAAATGCTTAAGCGAAGTTACCAACTAGAGTTCATATTGGACTTGAAAGAGCCTTAAAGGTGAGCTAGTCCACCCTGGCTCCTGGCATATTATAGATGGGGGCACTGAGGCCCACAGGAGGGAAGTGGCCTGCCCATAGTTATACCTTGAGCCAATGATAGTCCAGGCCTGGATCCCAGGCCTGTCCCCCAACACCTTGAAGCCTCTATTCATACCTGGAGATGTTCAGATGAAAATAGAATGACCACAGGGAGAGATCAGAAGCTGGGAATGTGGCCCTCTGTTTTTCTCCTGAATTTCTAAGAACTACAGGTGAACATTATTTTTAGTCACTAAGAGACGGCATTGAGCTGTAACACTTTTGTTCTTGCTTCTCACTGGAGTGCGTCTTGTTTGACAATTTTAGGGATAATTAGGACCAAACGCAAGGAGACAGCCAAGTTCCACAAGGGGAAGGATGTCATCAGTTGGGAAGGGTTGGAATCTTGGCTCTGTGATGCCTGACCTTGGTCTGGTAGGTTAATTGAAGTAGGCCTTACTTTCCTCTGCTGTAAAACAGTGGCAGCCGAAGCTCTCTCAAAGATTGATGTGAACAGTAAGTGTCCCTGGTGCATAGGAGGTGCTCCTGGAGGACTCTCCACTATCTGCCCCAGGCCAGAGCTTGAAACTTTGCTGCTTAAAAGAAGGAGCATTTCTGTACCTTATTCCTCTATGTCCACAGGTGAATGGGCTGTGCTGCCCGCTTCTCCTTCCAAAGACCTCTTCTGTAAGAGATGAAGACACTGCAGGCCTTCTGTGTCAGGGCGTGTTTCCAGAGTGGGGAGGAAGAGCACATGAATGAACTGGAATTTTTCTTCTTTGAGAAACAGAAGCCCAGTTTGAACCATCACATTCATCTCTTCAAGGACATCCCCTTTGCCCTAAGTTCCACGTTTTAACATTGTGTTTTGCAATCCATTAAGAGTTAATTGGCACATTAAATAATAGTGCATCTTACAATCGATAGCATGTTAGACGCTATGAAACATGGTACTTCAAGCAGCTCAGCAAATTCATTAGCTCATGGAACCACAGAAAGGAGTGATGCTGGCAACAGGGGCCACAGCACTCAGGAACTGGGAGTCCGCTTTTTCTCCCCGTCTCCTTCTCTGTCTTCCTCCTCTCACCATCCCTAGCCCACTTCCCATTTCTCTTCTCTACACCCTTTCTCCTTCTCACCTCTAGGCTCTGTGTTACCTTGGCTTCATCCCCTCGGTCTGCTCACCCCACGAGGCTGGATACGTGGCCCATGGAGCTCCAGCCTGTGTGTGGTCTCACAGCGCTGAGACAAGAGAGGAAAAGACAGCTCTTCCTGCCATCTCCAGTAAGAAAAACCTCAGCAAAGGGACCTGAGCGCGTCACGTGCCCACCCCTAGACCAATCACTACTGAGCCTCAGCCCCACCCCGCCCCGCCCCGCCCCTGTGGCTGACTGGGAAGGCGGTAAGCTGAGGGCCCACTTCCGCCTGCCCACTGGGGGTGCTCTCTCAAACGCTGGGACCACATGTTCCGTTGCGCCAGGAGCTCGTGGTACCTTCCCTTGACTTTTGTTCCTCCCCAAATCAAAGTAAGTCAATCACTTCCACTTTAAAACTCAGTAACTATCATTACTATCATTATTGTTATTAATCACTATGGCCCCAATTTAGACTCTACATTTACTGAGGACAAGCACATTTTCCTCCATTTCTTTTGAGATGGAGGTCTCTTAATGCAACGAGCAGTCACTGAATTACTCTAGAAATGACTAATAGCTAATGTTTATTAAGCACTTGCCATGTGTTAGACACAGTTCTAAGTATATTGCATGCATTAGGTCATTTAATCCTCAAAACTCCCCAATGAGGTAGAAGCTGTTTTTATCTCTGTTTTATAAGTGAGGCAACTGAGGCACGGGGAATTTGTGAAACTTGCAGGGTAAGCGCAAATTCCAAGACAGGCAGTGAGACCACGTCGTGCACACTCTCAGTCACCACAGTGTCCTGGAGGGAGGGCTGAGTGTGTCCCTCCTGTGGTCCTAGGCCCTGCTGCCTCCAAATGACCAACTCAGTGCCAGGGCTGCAGGGAGTTGAAATCCCTCATGGATTTTATTTTAGTCCTTAAAAATAATAGTTCCCATTTGTTGGCACTGGTTTAAGAGCTTAAATTACATGATCTCATTTTTCTTCTAAAAAACTCATTTTGAATATGAGGAAAGAGAGGTTCAGGGATGGTAGCTATCTTGCCTAGAGACACACAGCCAGAAAGGTGGGGAGCCAAGGTCATAACTCAGAGCTGCCTGACTCCAATGCCTGAGCTCCTAACAATGCACTTCTCTCCAAAGCAAAGAGCCCCAACTCTGAGTCTGGAGTGAGGGCATGGGGGCTGGTCATGGGGAGAAACCTTGGGAGGGTGGATTTTCCTTGTCTGCTCACACACCCATGCCCACTCCCTCCCTGAGAACTGCCATGGCCTCAGGGGCGGGGCTGAGAGGAGCTGCCCACTTCCTCCCACACTCCTAAACTCCTGCCAGTCCTGAGTCTCCAAGTATCTGGGAACAACACTGCTACCACTTCGGGTAACTGTGGCTATGCTTGTGTGTGAACCATCCCCACCCCTGGTCTGCCATGCCATGATCTGTGATTCTCATAGGACTGACTCCACGGGACCAACGTGTAATAATAACCACTGTTACCCCTTATGAAATGCCTCATAGAGGCCAGGCACTGAGCTAAGGCAGTGGAAATGACCTCATTGATTCTTAATAATGCCCCTTTATAATAAGCATTCAGGAAATTGAGACTCAAGGGGGTAGAGTAAGGAACTTAACTGAGGCTTCACGGTCAGCAAGAGGCAGAGCCAGGATTTGAACCCAGGTCTGGTTGACTTCAGTGTCCATGACTTTAATGCCAACCTGCTGCTTCTTAGCCTGGCTGAGACAACAGAGATAAAGAAGTCACTGTCCTTGTTCTCAAGAAACTTGGGGTCCAGTAGCAGAATTACGTGAGTGAACAAATTGCAATTAGGTGGGAATACCAGAAGTGATAGAAGTGACAGTAGGTCCTGAGGTGGCACAGAGGAGGGAGGTGTGAACTTGAATGGTGTGTTCTTCATGACTCCTGATGGCAAGTGACAGGACTCCAACTTAACTTGGTTTAAGAAGGGAAAAAGGCAGGGGTGGGGCAGAGATTGATTGGCTCATGTTTCTGAAAAGTTCAGGGCAACTGGCTTCAAGGATGGCTTTATCCAGAACTCAAGAATGTCAACAGGAGTCTCTCCCCTGCTTCAGCTGTGCTTTCAGCCACACTGACTTTATTTTGAAGACGGCGCCACTCTCTGACAGGCAAGTTGTCCACCAGAGGCACCCTCCGAGGTCAACATGGTTAGCAACCCCTCTGAAAGGAGAGGCCCTGTTTACTTTTAATTTCAGCCAAATTCCCAGGTCTGAGTGTTGGTGAATTTGCTCAGGTCACGTGCCCCTCTCTCACTCACTCACTGTAGTCTCCATAAAGGTGGAATCATTGATCGACTATTGGCCGGGTCTGGGTCCTCTGCTCAGTCCTGAAATTGAAGGAAGCCAGCCCCATGCAAATCGGGACACTGTCACCGTGAGAAGGGGAAGCAGGATGCCAAGTGGGCAAAGATGGTGGCATTCCAGAGGTGAGGGAGCCTTCCCGGAAGAGGAGCCCTGGAGCTTAGTCCTGAGAATGAACAGAGCATGCTGGGCAGAGCTGGGGCTGTGAGGAGAGGGTGTTTCCTACCAGAGGGAACAGCCTGTGCCCAGGCGTAGACGTGTGAACTCATAGTTTGGCATAGCTGGAGGCGAGGGTGGATGTGGGAGAGGAGTGTGAGGTGTGGCAGAGAGGGGCCCAGCGAGGGTCTTCAGGCCTGTGGACCACGCAGGCGTTTGAACTTGCTCCTGCAGGTACCCTAGGGAGGTAGCACCTCAGGCTCAGGACGGGGGCTCTGGACTGGATCCCCTGGCCTGACCTTGCCTCTCTGAGTGACTCAGTCTATCTGATTCTCAGTTTCCCCATCTGTGAAACAGGAAGGATAGAGGACAACTTCACAGAATGGAAGTGAGGACAAACTGAGGCAGAGCCATGATAAGCACAGAGACAATGTAGAGGAAGTGTTCAGAGACAGACCATTACTGAGGACCAATCTTAAGCATCAGAAGAACATACTCTAATCTCCACTCTAGACAGCTCCCCCTGGGGTGCAGTGGAGGGTGGGGACAGGAGACCAGTGGGAAGAGGTGAGTTTGATGGTTCAGGTCCTGGAAGACGTAGAGAAATGCTGCTTTAGGGGAGACAGAGAACACAGGGAGAGGGCTCAGGGAGAGAAAATTCCATGGCACTTGGCAAAGAATCAAATGTGGGGATAGGGAAAAATCTAGGATAAAAATAAACAGGAAGACAAAAATCTACCCTCGACCTTGGATCCCTTAACTTTTAACTTTTGAACAAACACATTTTCTCTTGAAAACATTCAACCAATTTCCCTAGGTGTTTTTTTCTCTTCAAATACCTCCCAAAAAACATCCCTAGACCACTTGATTCCCAGTGTTGAAATCTTAGGCTATCTTTTTTTTTTTTTAAATTTCAGCCTGAACATGCCAAGCTAAACATTCTCAGAATGTCCTTCCCACCTTGCCAGCCCTCGAAGCCCACTTTCTCCTGTTTGCCCTACTGTGGAAGTGTGCCCAGTTTTCTAGGAAACCAGTGTTTGGTACAATGGGACCATGCGCTTGTTTGGATGGTGCTTACAAGCAATTTCATTCACCACCCTGAGTCTAAACATCAAGTAGGTTTTCAATACCCAAGTTCTACTGAATCCTTGTTAAAAATAAAAGAATAAAAGGAAGGAAATGGGGGAGAAAAGAAGTAGGAAGAAGAGGAGAAAAAGAAACAGCAGCAGCCATGATGAATTCAAAAGAAAGCAAAATTTTAATCCAAAAAGCCCCTCAGTCACTTCACAGAATATTTCATAAGAGCTGTTTGATGTCCAAGTGTAAATAATCATGGTGCTGAGATTTTGTGTGAAACTTTGTCATTTCAAAGCAATTTTTACAGTTGTAAATTAGCTAATCAGCAAATGAATCAGAGACATATGGGTCATATTTCACTTAAATCATATGATTTTAAATCAGAGGGAAACTGCTGTTGGAAAACAAATAGTAAAAGTGCTTTTAAACAGATTTTTTTTTTTATAAACGTTTTGATTTTGTTAAGGCCCGGAGCTTGATAGCTGGATGAAATGAGGTTGTACACCAATAGGATCAGGTTGCTCATCACGTTTAATGAGAATATAAACCTCAGATTTCCATTACGGCACCTACGCTTCCCTGGGTGGAAACACTCGAGGGAAGGAAGGAATAAACAGGCGTACCTACCTGTCCCTGTACCCAATAAAGTCTCAGGGAGAATTTTCCCTGGGGAACCAGCAGCCGAGTAGACCAAACCAGATTCACCTGGGACACATGTCAAAATGATGTAGATGTTTCCCTAAAAAGGGCTTCGAGGCTGGTGGCCTTTACACACGTTACTCTCTGCTGGCAGCTGATGGGCAGTTTCCAGACATCTCAGGCCTAGTGGTTAATAAGAATCATAACAGGCCGGGCACTGTGGCTCACGCCTGTAATCCCAGAACTTTGGGAGGTCGAGGAGGGCGGAACACCTGAGGTCAGGAGTTTGAGACCAGCCTGGCCAACATGGTGAAACCCTGTATCTACTAAAAATACAAAAATTAGCCAGGCGTGGTCATGGGTGCCTGCAATCCCGGCTACTCGGGAGGCTGAGACAGGAGAATCACTTGAACCCGGGAGGCGGAAGTTGCAGTGAGCTGAGATCGTACCATTGCACTGCAGTCTTGGCAACAGAGTGAGACTCCATCTCAAAAAAAAAAAAAAAAAAAAAAAAAGAATCATAGCAATACTAGCTGAAGCCTACTACATTGTTACTAAGTGCCAGGCACTCTTCCAGGTGCTTGGCATTCATTAACTCATTTAATCTGATGATGACCCTATGTACTGTTTTCCCCTTTATGTGTAGTTCAGGAAGGGGAGGTCACAGATGGTCACGTTATCCAAGATCACCAGTCGTTATATGCTGAAATGATGTTCAAACCCAGGCAGCGGGGCTCCAGAGTTCAGACTGCTAGGCTAGACTGCCACCCCAGGCACAGTGGAGGTCTGGAGAGCCTTCTCTCCTTGCCGCCCAGGCACCATGGGGGAGTTAAAGCATTCCTTTGCAGTTGTTCCCCAGCACTGCAGTCTGCGTTTGCCCATGTTTTCCCCTCTGCCTGGACACTTCTTCCCTAAGGCCTCCAGACCTCTGCTTACAGCACTTTGGGAGGCCGAGGCAGGTGGCTCACGAGGTCAGGAGTTCAAGACTAGGCTGAACAACATGGTGAAACCCATTTCTAGTAAAAAATTCAAAAATTAGCCAGGCACGGTGGTGCGCACCTGTAATCCCAGCTACTCAGGAGGCTAGGGCAGGAGAATTGCTTGAACCTGGGAGGCAGAGGTTGCAGTGAGCAGAGATCATGCCATTGTGCTCCAGTCTGGGTGACAGAGTGAGACTCCATCTTAAAAAAAAAATGCCTCCCTTTCCCAGAAAACTCTGACCACATCATCCAAGGCACCCCCAACCCTCCACTTGTTGCTCCTGGTTTTTCTCACTGGTGCCTCTAGGCAGTTTGCAACATTTATTCATTCACACATCTAATTGCTCATTGACTTGTGCCTCTGCCCTCCAGGAAGCTGTGTCTCTGTGCACCTATATAATAGCATCCAACAACACAGTATCTAGCCCAGAGCCCCATACTGAACCTGGAACGCAGTATGTGCTCAAGAAATACTTACCGAACAACAAAAAATCAATCAGATTCTGATTTCAGAGAGGAGCTCTAATAAGAGAATTTTCCTCCTCTTCATCTTCTGTTTCTGGGCTTCAAACTCCACGAGAGCTGGACTGGAGTCCTGAGATGCACATGCAAATTTATCTTCATTTCATTTTAATTCGACAGACATGGAAAGCTGGGACGTGGAATCCAGGTCTGCTGGTTCCTGCCCTCAGGGAGCTTCAACTTGGTGAAGTGGGTAGGGTCGGAGGGGGACCGACAAAGGAGGCAGTGTGTCTCCAGCAGAGGAGTGGAAGACGCAAAGGTCTAGAGGTGGGAAAGATCATGGCGTATTTGGGGAGCCTCTGTGGCTTGGCATGACTGGATCAGGGGACAGGTGGCAGAAGACAAAGCTGCAGAGTGTGGCCACAGTCAAGTCCTTCAGTGTGTCAGGCTTATACAGTAGGGACCCCTGAGGGTTTTGCACCTCCAAGTGTGGTGGGGTTGACCAGTGTGGAGCGGGCAAGACAGAGGCAGGGAGTCCCACAAAGGGGCAGTGACAGCCATCCAGGCAGGACGAGGCCTGAGCAGGCTGATGGGAGAACAGAGGTGAGGGCTGTTCAGAAACAGATGTCAGACTTTCCATGATGCAGTCAGGGAGAGGAAGAAGGAAGGGCAAGGAAGACCCGGAGGTTCCTGTGGGAGACTATCTCAGCAACCCGCACTTCCCAGTGGCACCCTGGCCACTCCCGCAGCTCTCATATGAATAAGTTTGTCCTCAGAATCCTGAACTCATTGTCCCCTGGCAACCCTCCCTCAAGCACACAGCTCCTTCCTGCGCCTGGATAGTGTTTCTGGAAGACCCTGAAATGTCAAGGCCTTTCCCAATTCATCATCCCTGGGGCAAAGCCGCCCAGCTCTCTACCCACAGCAATAACTCTTGGGTTCGAGGGCTGCAGGGAGTGTGATCTATTCTTTGGCAGCTGAAATTGCCTTATCCCTCACAATATAGAACCCCAATTCATGAGGGTGAGCAGGCAGGGCTCCAAGAGCAGAATACTGCTTCTTTGCTCTCGGTTCAGGGCCAAGATTTAATTTTTAATTTTCAAAAACATGAGTGGTCAGACCACGGCTTGAAAATTGAAACCATCCTCTGAGCACCTCTGCATCTCCCGCGTAGACCTTCCCCACTGCAGAGCAGGACGTGGCTTGGATGCGGCAGCATTTCAGAATTTCCCAGCTAACAAGAGTAGGTTTAGGCTTCCACCTTGGGCTGCAGCTGACACTACCTGCCCAGTTCCAAATTCTCTAGCTCTCTGTGACCTTGGGCGTGGTTCTCAACTTCTTCAAACCACAGTTTTCCCATCTGGTAAAAAGAAGCCTTAACACAATACTTCACAGAGCTGCCGTGAAGAATAAATGAGACACGAATGTTAGCTCTTAAGGCATGTCGGCTGGGCACAGTGGTTCACACCTGTAATCCCAGCAGAGAGAGTTAACATTCTCTTAAAACATGTCTGCCATAATGGGGAATAGTTGCAATTTCTCTAAGTTAAAAACTGATCCAAGACTTTTTGTTTAGAGGAGCAAAAATTCTATAAACAGTACCTTTACCCACGCATGCGCTCATTTCCTCACTTCTCTGGCCAGGCCTGCAGAAACTCTGAGAAGAGTAGGAGGATGGGAGGCTCTGTGATCATCAGCAAGGCTCTGAATCTCTCTGGATGTTAGTCTATTCGTCTTTGCAATGGAAGTAATAATGCCCAACATCAGGCTGTAGAGCCACGTAAGGAAGGGACCTACCATTTATCCAGCACTAAGGGAGATAGTCTCTGATGGAGGGATGAACTGTGTGAAGGATTCAAGGGGTCTCGCCGTGAAAGAGTAAGAGGATTTCCCCCTTTTCTTTTTCAAGAAGGAAAGGAAGGCTTTATGTCTTGGAGGACCAAGGTTTCCTTGGCCCATGGGAGAGTAAGGGGCTGTACTTTCAAAATCTTAGGTTCAGAGACACAAATAACTGGCTTGTCTAAAAGGGGCTGGTTCCAAGGGATGAAAAAGGGGTGAGATTTCTAAGAATGAGCATGTGGTTGAGGGAGATGGCCTCACTTACAACCAACAGACCTCCCACCCCCATGAGGGCCCTGGGCGGGTAGAATCTCCAAGGATGATGGCACATTGTTGGACTCCTGGAGAAGGACTGGCCTCATAATTTCCAAGGCCCAGCATGTAATGAAAATGTGGGTCCTTTGTTCAAAAGTTGTTCTGAATTTCAAGATAGTGGCAGAGAGAATGAAACCAGAGTGAGGCCCTTCTGAGCATGGCACCTGGGGCAGCGGCACAGGCTGGACACTTGGGAAGCTAGCCTTGCCTCCCTTGGGCCTCAGAAACCCAGGGAAGACTTTATGGCGCAGATGGGTGCTGAGGAGTGGATGCCACAAGCGGAGGACTCCTTGCCTTCCAGTAAACCATGGCCCAAGAAGATCAGATGCTTGGTCCACATTTTCAGTCTGATGAGGTTCCCGGAATTCTTGTACAAGTTTAGGGAAAGGAAGCCTTCCCACTCTCCACCCCTAAAGCGTTGAGACTCAATATCCTGAGTCAGATTTCACATGACACAAGAGTGGAGAAACAAGCCTTGTGTCTGAGTACTGTGTGGCAAAGGCTGCTCAGGCCGCATCGCGTTTAATCCCCATAGCAGCCCTGCTGGCGCCAATCCAGCGTTCATTTCCACGAAGGCTCTCAGCCTCCCAGACTCTCAAACCAACCAGCCGGAGCCTGGGCATGTGGTGTGTGCACAGGGGATGTGGGGCTGGCAGGCAGAGCCCAGGTCCCTAGGAGGAAATGCCCCCTAAGGACAGGCACCTTCTGGGGAAACAAGGAGTGTATGAGAGAGGTCAGGGCACGTGGCAGGGATCAGAAGTGCTCCCCCATCTAATATCAGTAACATTGATAACAATGGTACCAGCAATAGATAACATTTACTCAGCACTCACTAGGCATGTCATCTCATCTATGCCTTAGCACAGCCAAATTAATAGCAACGCCATGGCCCAGAAGAGTAGAACTAGTCCGGGTTCTCCAGAGAAACAGAACCAATAGAATGTTTACATATATCTATATGTCCATATAGATACACACGTACTATATACAATAGATAGATAGATAGTAGATAGATAGAGATAGATGATAGATATAGATAGATAGATAGAGTAGTAGATGATAGATAGATAGATACAGTAGATAGATGATAGAGATGATAGACATAGATAGATGACAGATAGATATAGATGATAGGTACATAGATGGATAGAGATATGTGATGAGTAGATAGATGATAGAGATGATAGATATAGATAGATGATGATAGATGGGCAGATAGATATAGATGATAGAGATAGATATGATAGAGTAGATAGATGATAGATAGATACATAGGTATAGTAGATAGATGATAGAGATGATAGATATAGATAGATGATGATAGATAAATAGACAGATAGATAGATACAGATGATAGATAGATAGGTAGGTAGGTAGGTAGGTAGATTGATTGATTGATTGATTTACTTTAAAGATCTGGCTCATGCAATCTCGGAGCCCGGCAAATAAAATCTTCAGGGTGGGCCTGGCAGGCTGGAGACCCAGGGAGGAGTGAATGTTGTGGTTCTAGTCGGAAGGCCGTGTGCTGCAGAAGCCGTGCTTGCTGAGGGAGGTCAGGCTTGTCTATTCGATTCGGGTCTTCAGCCGAGTGGATGAGGCCCACCCACTATAGGAAGGTCCGTCTGCTTTACTTAAAGTCCATCCATGTAAATGTTAATCTTGCTCAAAAACACCTCCCACAGAGACATCCAGAATAACGTTTCCCCAAATATCTGGGCAGTATGACCTAGCCAAGTGGATACACAGAATTAACCATCAGGTGAGATGAGCACACCGAGCAGGCAGCGGCCCCAGCTGTAACTCAGGAGGCCCAGCCCTAGGCCCACGCTCTACTGCCCTCCTCGGTGTCCTCTCAAACCATTGCCTGTAATAGATGACTTCAAGAGGCACATGGATGGATTGTCTATGAGACCGTATTAGGTATGTATCCACTTAAGAAAACAATATTACTAGCACGTCGACCCCGTGAATTTTTGGACATTATTTTGTAGGAAGAGATCAAAGAGAATAAGTGAATCTATTTTAGGATTTTAAAGCACGATATTAAGTAAATATTATTAGGTTGAACCATGTGATACTGTCATTTTTATAGGCAAAAATGGTCAAATAGCAGCAATTTTCTATGGCTCAAACCTATTGGAAGTTGCATTTTTCACTGCACTGCCTCCTCTCTAATGTAGTAGAAATGGCTCACAGACTGTCTGTTTTCACCTCCACGTGGCTGCAAAGTGTTTGCTCACCAGAAAGTTCAGGTCCAACATCCCTGGCTACTGCACACTTGCCAACCTATGGGGGCAGGGATGGAAGGTTGCTCTCATGCAGATGCACGTAGACCAGCCATGCATGGCAACATGGTATCCTGTGATCAGCAGTCTTAAACAGCGGAGAGGCCTCAGGCTTGGGAAGGGAGCACATCGAGACACAGCCAGTGTTTGCTAGTTTATTAGCTGTGTGATCTTGCTTGAGTGGCTTAACCTATCTGCATCCCCTTTCTCTCCATAAACACAATAAGAATTGGGGGCCCAGAAAAATAATTGTCTGTCTCATGTACTTCTAGACAATGAAAACCACATCATCTGTTTCTCTCTGGCTTGGCCATTAGGAAGCTCAGAGCTACACTCCAAGTTTAATTTTCGCAGTGTCCATGACTCCTCATGCAGCTGGGTGCTCCCTTATCTGTCTCCCCACTATAATGTGAAGTGGATGAGGACATACATCATCACAGAGGTGGCACGTGATTCCCCAGGCCCTGACCCAGAGCAGGTGCTCAGCAACAAGACCCCTATTCTAAGCCAGGCACTGTGCTACTTGCCTTGGCCCAGTTAACGCTCACAACCGTGAGCCTATGGGATAGTCACTGCTGTTTGTCCCATTTTGCAGATGGGAACACAGAGACCAAATAGTTTTCCCAAAGTCCAAGAACTCTTAATAGTAAGTGGTAGTGCTAAGATTGGAGCCTAAGCATTCTGGCTCCAGAGACCCCTGCTTAACCACTCTGCAGAAGAAGCAGGTGAAGGAGAGAGTGACTATCTTCTCTAGGCCTCGTGGTGTAACTTCTCTCCTCTCCTCCAGTTCTTTTTTATCTTTTGCCCTGCACTGCTGGGTCTTAGTCTCTGTCACTCTATGGCTCTTACTGTTGGAGCCATAAACACCTCTGATGGAGTGATAGTAGTCAAGGGAACTGATCCTCTACAGGCCTTGCTCACTCATCCCTGCCAGACCCTGTGTCCAGCCCTTTTTCACTTACAACCCCTCACAGTTGCACAGGGGAGGGCATGGTAGTCCCATTTCACATATGAGGAAACTGACACTCAGACAACTGTAGTTGCCTGGTTAAGGTCACTCAGCTGGGATTGAACCCAGGTCTGGGTGACCCCACAGTCAAACAAACAAAAGGCAAAGATTTTTGTGGATTTTCTTCAACAATGAAGTAAAGCAAGAAAAGACCTGGACTTTTTCCCCCTCTGGCCTCAGCTTCTCCATGTATAACACAGAGCATTAAGCCCATTAAGTTCAATTTTCTCGTTCAAATTCCAGCGCTGCTGGCCGTGTTACCTTGGGCATGTTACTTAACCTCTCTGAGCCACAGTTTCCTCATCTGTAAAACGGGGATGGGGATAGTAAGCTGGGGTGAGCATTCCCCCACGCTCATTACCCCTGTATGGGGACACTGGTGGGAGAGGCAACTGCCTTGCCCTATGCATGAACCTGGCAATGACCCAGGAGGTGTTTCCTGGGCAGGAGCCTGCCCGTCATCATTCGGGCAGGGCGAAACAAGAGTGACAATGCATCAAGGCTTCCCGTGGCCAGGAGTGGCACAGACCAGCCCAAGTTCCAGCAGGAAGAAGCCTGAAGCTGGAGCACGCACACTGTCTTTGTGTCTTAAAAGGAGATGACCAGCAGCCAGCAGATTGGTCTTGCAGTGAACCAGCCTCCTGCTGGGGGACCTGGGCTGGAGCCAAACAACTGAAGAGACTCCATAAGCAAATGCCTGGCTCAGGAGTGGCCCATCCCCATTCCTACCCTGGAAAAGAGAGATGCAAACAGAATCAAGTCAGAATAAATCTGTGGAGTGAGTCTGGGCTTTCTCCTCTGTCAGACTGGCCAGGTGTCGGACTCCATGCCTGGCCCTTGAGGTTCAAGAGGCAAGAGGACCTGGCCCTGAACTAGCAGGTGTTCAGGCGTGGAGGTGAGATAGGCTTTGGAAAGTTCAGTGGTGCTCTTTATGATGATGGGGCAACAATGGGGAGGAAAATCGGAGAGGGCTCCTCAGAGGAAATGACCTCCAAGCTGGGTCTTGAAGGGTGAGTAGGCTGTCGGGGTAGTCCATCACGAAGAGGGTGTTCTAGGTGGAGGGTACTGTATAAGCCAAGGCAGGAGGCGGGGAAATAGTACCAAGCACTCCAGTATCCATAGGTGCTAGCTGTAAAACATACAAGTAGGTAAGAGATGGACAATGAAGCTCGTGAGGTTGTCAGTGGCCACAGATTTGTCACTTGTTGGAAGCTTCTTGGGGAACACAGGCATCATCTCATTTCCTGTGCCCACTTTACAGATGAGGAAACTGAGGCTCAGAAAGGTAAAGCAGTTTCTTTCTCCAAGGTCAACTAATAACAGGGCATCTGAGACTAGAACCCAAGTCTACCTGCCCTACAGCTGAAGGTCTTTTTTCGTGTGTGCAGTGACACAATCTTGGCTCACTGCAACCACAGCCTTCTGGGTTCAAGCAACTGTCCTGCCTCAGCCTCCTGGGTAGTTGGGACTATAGGTGTGTGCCACCATGCCCAGCTAATTTTTGTATTTTTTAGTAGAGACGGGATTTCACCACGTTGGCCAATCTTGAACTCCTGGCCTCAGGCAATCCTCCCACCTAGGCCTCCCAAAATGCTGGGATTAGAGGCGTGTGCCACCACCCCTGGCCAAGCTGAAGGTCTTGACTGCTTACTCCATCACCTCTTACAACCCTGGACCCTCAAAAGCCATAGTAAGGAGCTTAGATTTTACCCTGAGAGTAATGGAGATCTAGAGAGGATTTAAGCAGAAGGAAAAGGCAGCCACATTTGCAATTAGCAGATTCACCCTGGGGCAGAGCAGAGAATGGATAAGAAGGATCCAGAATAGAGTAGGTCAGAAGATCAGGCGAACCCAGTGAGCACCAACCCTGGTGTCAAGCCCTGCCTGAAGGACCTCAGCCCCAACAACCTGGCCCCTGCTTCTCTTTGCAGCTCCTTTACTCCCTGGCTTCAGCCATACGAAAATTATTCAGCTCCCCCCTGCTGTGGGGCTTCTGTCATCTTTTCAAATTTGCTGTTCCCTCTGCTGGAGTCTTCTCTTTGCTGCTGCTCACTTGACTAATGTACACTCCACCCCCAGGTTCCAGCTAGAAGGTCATTTCCTTCAGAAGCCTTCCTTGACCACAGGGCCCGATATCTGAGTTCTGTGACCCCGGTCACCCTACCTTTCCTCTGGAACATCATTCATTCATTGTTTTCTCTTTTGAGAAAGGGAAGACACTTGCCCTTGGCCACCCTGGCCCCTCAGTGCCCAGCACAGGGAGCCGTTCCTGGACATCCAGCCAAATGGGGGCTCTGAGGTGGCAAGGCTTCCTTAGATGACATTCAATGCTGTGTCCCTCCCTCAAACACTGGACTGCCCACCCCTGCTCTCATTGACAGTGACTCCCCAGTCATACAGGCTTGTCTCATGAGCCAGGCTCCTGGCCACAGTTTTAAGGAAAATTTTTAGTTCTGAGGCCCAGGCAGTTAATAATGTCATCCTGAAACTTGGACAAAAGTGGTCAGTCTAAGGATCTTCTACTCTGAGAAGACTGCCAGGCCCATTCTCACCCTGTTTGGCCTCTGTCAGACTGGGTCAAGTTCCCTTCCTGGGTTCCTGCAGCACTGAGCCATCTCTTGGGATTTGCATGTTTGTCTCTCCCACCAAGCTGGTCCTATTGAGCTGCATTTCTGAAGCCCAGCACATGGATGAAACCTGGAACATGGCCAGATGGATAAATGGATGGATTGGTGGGTGGATGGATAGATGGATGGGTGGGTGGCTGGATGGTGGAGGGGTGGATGGGTAGGTGGATGGATGGATGGATGGGTGGGTGGCTGGATGGTGGAGGGGTGGATGGGTAGGTGGATGGATGGATGGATGGATGGTGGATGGATGGTGGAGGGGTGGATGGGTAGGTGGATGGATGGATGGATGGATGGATGGTGGATGGATGGTGGAGGGGTGGATGGGTAGGTGGATGGATGGATGGATGGATGGATGGTAGATGGATGGTGGATGGGTAGATGGGTGGATCAGTGGGGGGATGGATGGATGGATGGTGGATGGATGGATGGATGGGCAGATGGATCGATGGATGGATGAGTGGCCTAGGTTTACTGTGGACATGGAGGCTGCCCTGCTCTGCTTGGATGGACTAGAGGGGCCTGCATAAGAGCCATCTCTACCTCTTATTAGGACGAAGATGAGCAATGCCTACAGATGACAGAGACACACTTGACAAAAATGAGATGCCCTCCCTTCTAGGGCATCTCTTGCTCCTGTGGACTGGTTGCTTCCATTCTTGGTTCCCATCTGGGTGGGCCACACAGTGTCAGCCCACATCAGCCTGCTGTGGGCAACTTCTGGTCCAGACAGATGGGCACAGGACTGGCCCCCTATGTCGGACAGACCCACAGACTGGCCTTCCTTCATCTTGGGAGGTGGAGGGAACAGGAGATGCCAGATGATACCTATTCCTAGAGATGTTGGGACACTCACTGCTTGGAGTGAAGGTGGTGGGCCCTAAGGCACAGCCAGATTTTTCTGTGTTAGCAAGGAGATGGGGAATTAAAATCTGTTAACACCTCCCATGTGCCAAGCACTTCACACACTCTGTCTCTAAGCTATACACCAGCTTTATAGATGGTTACTTCCACACACACACGCACAGACACACACCCATTTTACAGATGTGAAAACAGGTTCAGAGTGGCAGGTCCAAGATAACACATTGAATTAGTGGTGGAGCTAGGGTTTGATCCAGGTTCCACGTGGCCCCGCAGTGTTTTCGGGGACCCTTCAGTTGGCAAGAACCTCTACCTCAAGTGCCCTGTACCCTCTCCTGTCACAGAGACAGGGGTTCCTGGCCTCCTCCCTCTTCTCTGGCTCAGGCTGCCCAGTTCTCGCTGCTGCTGCCCAGTTCTCGCTGCTGCTGCCAAGTGCTGAGACCTGATTTGAATTTGGGGTTCTCTCCACTGCAGCCCAACAAAGGTTTTTATTGGAATGCCCCTCAGATTTCCAGACTTTGAAGATGTTTCAACAATGCAGTAAAAGGTAGGTCTTTGCCACAACAAAAGGCAGAAATATCAACAAGAAGTAAACAGAATTCCTTGGCCACTTCAGAACATGTGTCAGCATCTCTTTCCCCTCCTCTCTCCCTGCGCCTTTTCTTGTCTTTTCTTTTCTTTACTTTTCTCTTCTCTTCCTTTCTTGTCTACAGATTCAGATCTTGTCAGTGAAGGTGGCTTGCTGACACGAATGCGCTGAGCCGTGGGTTGCCCTAAACTCAGCAGCTCTGTCTCAGAACAGATGCTGGGGCTTTGGTAAACTGAGAAAGCATAGCCTGCTGCGAGACACTTTCCTGATGACCACAATTACCCACATGGAAAAGCCATTCTGCCGCTCCAGTCCCTCGCCCTACCCCCTGGCACACACATGTGGTGGCCTCAGCTCCAGACACAGGGCTTCCCAGAGCGAAAATATATGTGACGTGTACAAAACAGCTTGCTTTCAACCCATGGCTGGAAATTAAATGCATTTGGAATGTCCATGCTTAAAAACAATCTTGGGAGAAAGCATGCCTGTTGACAATGGCACCTCCAAGTGAGGCCTCACTCCCCAGGCAGGCTTATGAGGGGCTGAGAACCAGCAGTCGGGCCCCACCTGGGACCCCTGCTCACTGAGGAGACAGTCCCCGGGGCAGAGTATGTGGGAGTGGATAAGTGTGTGTGTGTGTGTGTGAGCACTTGGCAGTGTGAGTGCATGTGGCGTGTGTGTGTGTGTGAATGTGTACATGGTGAATATGTGTAAGTGTGTGTACAGCCTGTGAGAGAGTGTGTGTGTGTGTGGCAAGTATGTGTTCACTGCGTGTCTAGTCTGTGAGCGTGTGTGTATCCACGTGTGAGGGCATGTGTGTCTGTGTGGGGAATGCGAGTGTGTCTGTACGTGTGTGTGAATGGGTACAATGTGTGCACAATACACACGCTTGTACGACTGTGTGCACAGCTGTGTGTATGTGAAGAGAGACAAAGAGGGGCAAGATGCAACCCTTCTATCCTTTTCCAAGGAAGCAAATGTCATCTGAGCACCTCCCTTGTGCCTGAAGGAGGAGGGGCTGGGGAAAGTGTTGATCTCAGGAAAGGTGGGGGCGTGGCCTCTCAGAGCTTATAGGAGATTTTGAGACAGAGACCAGGTTAAGGAAACCATTAAAGAGCAATCCGAGATCATTTTGAAGTGTGTACTGGAAAGGGGAAAGAGGAATGAAGTGATTAGGCATAGACTTAGCATTGGCATAGAATGGCAAAGAAATCTAAACTCAGACCAGTTAGTTCTGAGTGTGGGCTCATCTCTACCCCTTCCTGACAGTGAGATCTTGAGCAAGTCACTTTTTCCCAGGCCTCCGTTTCTGCAAGTAAAGTAGGGCTAAGAAAACATCTCATTCATGGAAAGATGCAAAAGAATATCTGCAAATCAATGGTAGGCCAAGCATTCAAGAAGTTGCAGCTGCTATTCTTACATAATCACGTTCCCTGGGTGTGACCTGGGAGGAAGGCATCATTTCCCCATTTTAGGGATAAGAAAACTGAAACCCAATGGTCTCACAGCCACATGGTGACAGAGTTGGGGCTAGCCACCAGAGCCATCCGCCTCACCTCTTCTGCTGAGGCTCTGGCCTCCAGAAATCCTGGAGGTGGCAGAGCTCAGCCTTCCGTGAAGCCTTCTGAGATTCAGTGGGAAGGAGAGGTCCAGCGCAGGGCAGGGGCTTCCCTGGTGGGAGGACATTTTGGATACCAAGACAGGAAGTGGCCTCCCGTGAGGAACCCTCTGTTTTGGAGTAAGCGGGGAGCAAGCTCCTATCTGCAAGGCCCAGGAAATGCCCTGGGGGTTGAGACGTGACCAAGACGCAGACCTGGACCCTTTAAAACACTGTAAAACCCTGGCTGTACCATTCCCCTGACCAGTGGTCATTCAACAGCTATTAGCCTCTTCCCATGGAAAGGGGGTCCAGACCACAATTAGATGCCATTGCCCTTTGTAACGTTTACAGTGGTCCAAAAGTAGAATGGACTTCTTTGTGAGGGAGTGAGGTTCCCGTCAACAGCAAGTCTGGGATATGGTTGTTGAGCTGAATAGAGTATAGAACATTGAGCAATTCAGTGGCTGACACAATTTAGTGTGACATTACCTACCAGGAGGCTCTATTCATTCCATTAGACACACAGCATGCATTTATTAAGCACCTGCTGGATGCTGAGACCTGTGCTGTACACAGGAGAGGCAAACTTAATATAACATAACCCATGCCTTCAAGAAGCCCCTGTTCTAGCTTACGTCTCTCTCTGCCACTTACATCCCTTGCTGGTTCTCAGTTTGTTTTAGTCATGGACGAAGTTTGGTGGGCCTTGGCTTTAACATTCTAAGCAAGTATACTGCATATTTGGTATTCATTGTTCTTTTTAAAAAAGTCTTTAAGACAAGTGACTTAGGTTGTTTTTGTGAACATGAGGCTTGACCTGACTGCTTTTCTTCTAAAGCAGGACTTCTCAGTCTCCTCACTAGTGACATTTGGGGCTATAGAATTCTTTGTTTTGGGGGTTGTCCTGTGCTAATGGCATGCCTGACCTCTACCCCCTAGATGCTAGGAGCACCCTCTCCCCAAGTTGGGACTATCAAAACATCTCCAGGTATTGCCAGATGTCCTCGGGGACAAAACCATGCCCAGTTGAGAACAACTGTTCTAAAGGATTCTCTCCAGTAAGACAAAGCTCAAAGTGAGGAATAAGATACATACGGTAAATCCGGGGTCCCTGCACCCAAGGACCTTCTAATCCTATAGTGCCTGCATTAACTAAGCACATGGAAAATAAAGTATGACCAAGGATGGTGTGCTGAACACTGAGCCATGGCCCTCTGGAGAGGAGAGGGCCTAAGTGCTAGGCCTGACGGCCGGATCATCCAATCCCACGGAAGAACTGTGGAGTCTGAATACCTGTTTCCACGCCAGGAAATGGCATTATTGTGAGAGTTTGAGTGAAATCCAATTTGTACAAAGCACAAAGTAGGTGTCCCATCAACATGAATTACCTTCCTTTTTTCTCCAACTCCAATGCCACTTTTCCTAACCCCAGGAAAGGCAGCAGCAAATGCCACCAGCTAACAACTTCACTGTCCTGCCTGAGCCCCTCTCTCTGGACAAATGGCAGAGTAAAACAGTGTCCTCTTGGGAGTCCAGGCACATAGATACCTGAGTTTCTCTGAGTTGGGGATGTGTAGGGCCTGGGGCAAAGGCATTGCTCCCCTGACTGCCCATTTTTTGTTCCACGCGCGCCCCCGACTGCCCATTTTTTGTTCCACACACAGGGCAGTTTTCAGACTCATCAAACAAAAAGGAAAAAGAAAAAAAAGGTTTCCGCAAGCCAGACTTCGAAAGCATAAAATTAGCTGCAGAAAATTTCTGAACTTGAGCTAGCACGTTATTGGGCAAATTTTGAGTGCCATTTGCATTTGTTGAAAACAGTTCTTGGAGGGTTTCTGGGAAACCTGTTGAGTAGTGATTTTTTTTCTTTCATTAGCCACCAGTTGCTAAATGCATGGGCATCGTAGCACTCTGGGCACCACGGTTCGTAAGCAGCTGAAAGCCTGAGATCAAGTGCAAGGAGGACTCTGGCTGCCAAATTTCAGGGCAGGGAGAAATAAAAGGAAAAAAGAGAAACCTGGAATGTGTTTCTACTTACTGTCCATTCCAGTAAAATGAAACGATCTCTCCTCCAAACATGTGTTACTGCTTAGGCCAGAAACTGTATATATTGGTCTAAATCCAGAATGGTCTATGTGACATATTACTCTGTATGACAAAATTACTACAACCTGCATTCGCTGTAGAAATGCCTGCTGCAACAGTATAGGATGATAATTTGTTGTACAACAGAAGTACATAATAATTTCATGTCAGTGTGGGCCAGGCCTTGGGATTTTCAAAAGGAAATCTCAGATGCATGTGGACCAATGTTGAATAGGCACCCCCGATCCCTCCTCCTCTACTCCCAGGCCCCCAACACTCACATCGCATGTGATCAGAATAGGAGAAAGTGAGGCTTTACGTATCATATACCATATTCCACTGGAAAGTGACAAGAACGCACACACACACAGACACACACACACAGACACACACACACAATCAAAACACTAAAAATAAAGTCAAGTGGCAAACTGGTGTTCTCATGCGTGAGGCATCAGTGGTCAGAGCTAGTTCAGCTACCAAAGGGTGAAGGACGGTCAAGGAGCCAACAGACAGGAATGCTCATCTTTCAGCACTGAGCTGCTTCGAACCCATCCAGAGTGAAGCCTCGTGAATTCCTCAAGACCCCTCCTCCCCGCATCCGACAAACCACAGCCCCCTCTTTGGCCCTTGTCTGGGCTAAGGTTTCATTACAAAGCCCGGGCCCCATTCCAATCCTCTCATCTGTCCCTCTAACGGGCTCCGACAGATCACTCCGCAGTACACGGATTCTCGTTGGGATAATGTCTCGGAGAGTAGCAACCTGAAATACGATCTAGTCAGAGTGCGTTAACGGTAAAGCATTTCTTTATGACACTTTTCACAAAGCAAGGTTGCAAACCAGGGAGAAATATACGACTAGAAAAACGGAATGCAGAACACAAAAACAGCCCCATTGCTAAGACATGTTAGCGCGTGACACCACGTTTCCCGATGTGGACACTTCAGTTCTAGGAAAATGTTAAAACGTTTTTTTCTCTTCCTTCTCTCTCTTCCTTCCTTCCCTTTCTTACTTCTTCCTTTGTCTTCGTTTCTTCCTTTTGCTCCTGCCTTTCTTTCCTTCCGTTTCCTGTCCTGTTGGGCAGGTTTTCAGAGTGGGAAAGAAGAGACCTCCCTGGGGAGCATTACTGAAGTGTCCTTTTCTGGGTGTTGCCCCAGATAATCTGGTCATCCAAGCGCTGCGGTCCTCCCAGATCACAGCATCTAGATTTCAAACCTATTGTTCCTCTAGAAAATTAACTAGGCGGCCGGGCGCGGTGGCTCAAGCCTCTAATTCCAGCACTTTGGGAGGCCGAGACGGGTGGATCACGAGGTCAGGAAATCGAGACCATCCTGGCTAACACGTGAAACCCCGTCTCTACTAAAAAAAAACAAAAACAAAAACAAAAACTAGCTGGGCCAGGTGGCGGGCACCTGTAGTCCCAGCTACACGGGAGGCTGAGGCAGGAGAAGGGCATAAACCTGGGAGGCAGAGCTTGCAGTGAGCTGAGATCCGGCCACTGCACTCCAACCCCGGGGGACAGAGCAAGAGTCCGTCTCAAGAAAAAAAAAAAAAAGAAAAGAAAATTAACTAGGCTCTTCTCAGACACACTTAAAATGTTCCTACAAAGGAAAAGATCCCATAAAACCCTTTTATATCTCAATTACATCAAAATCTCACTTAATTTGTCTCACCTATCAGGGGCAATGACTTAAGCTACCGTGGCTTAAGGGAACCAAGCCTTCTCTGCCGTCAGCTGGGCAGCCAGACCTGTATTCTGGGTTTGGTGACCGTCGAAAAATCTATCTGCTTAAGAGTTTTTTGGTTCAATAAAACCTGAAACATATTTTGCCTGGCGTTTTTCCTCAGGATTTTTAAGCTCGTGTGTACTTTATGGCAAATGGGATCCATATGTTCCTGATTCATTGATACTTAAGCCATTAGGATGCTGTGTTTTAAGAACACTTTGATGTCCAAGGGCCGTCTTGCTGTTTGCAGGGCTTTTTTCTTCACAAACAGGAAGTTTTCCCTTCTCAAGGAGTACACAGAGCGAGAGGCCAGCTCCCTAGAATGCGTGACAGTGAGCAGGAGCCAGTCCTGGCCGCCAGTATGTGCTTGTCTGGCCCCCAGACCCTGCCTGGGGGTGGGGAGGGAGCGGCCTTGTATAAGGAGCCTTGGAGCCGGGATTGGGCCTGGCCCTGGCGCCTGGGTCGTTAGTCCCCTGCCCGCAACCCTGCGACTCGGAACCGCCTCCCAGAGTGGACTCAGCGTGCCTTGGCATGTTTACTGCTTTTAAGGGACATCAAAAAAAAAAAAAAAAAAAACAAGAAAACAAACAGCCAAGCACCATGGTTGAAGAGAAGGGCAGGTACATCACTTGGCCCCCTTTCTTCAGGACTGCTGTGGAGACTGCTTTGGGCTTGGTTCAGGGGATAGACCAGTTCCAGGTGCAATGGGCACCATTCCCCAGGGCACCTGTAGGATCGCTCAATGATCACTGTTTTGTCAGGGACCAGCCCGTACCTCACAAGGTTCAGATGGGCCTCATGACCACCAGGCAAAGGCAGGAGACAGCCAGAGCTTTGGACACCGGCAGGCCTACGTTTGGAATCCCAGCTCTGCCACCTACCACCTCGGGCACATGACTTCACCCACCAGAGCCTCAGTTTCCCTTTCTGCAAGCTCTAAAAGACAGCCTGCAGAGTTGTTATGAAAAGCATGCCCAGAGGTGGATCGACTGTGGCACCTAAGCCCTTCTCACTTCCATCTACACAGACATGATCACCTGTTTGGCTTTCCAGCCTCTCAGCCTGCTCTCTCCTTCTGCCCGCGGCTCTCTCTAATGTGTTTCCTGGGTGGGAGTGTGGACACGCTCCCTTGCCCAAGAGGCCAGTCAAGACAGGCCCATGATTTAGGCCCAGCCAGAGGAGGACTGCATGTGTGAGTTTGCATTTTGAGCTTGTGACTTCAGCACATGAAGGTGGCAGGGGTCAGACTCACTGCAGCAGCAGTGGCACTGGGTGGCCAGTGTGTTTCTGCTGTGTATTCCTGCCTCCTCCATCCCGAGACATTCTTGGTCCCATTCACAGTCTAGTCCCACCTCTCCAGCCTCCTGTCAACTCTGGGAGCCCCCAAAGTCCTGCTGATGGGAGTCCTTATTGCTTAGGATGGTGAAAACTTTAATTTCTTGTAGCCAAGAGCCCTGACAAATCCATACCTCTAAGCCCAGCTCACACATTCATTCTAACATCTACCCTGGTGATAATCCTTGTTCAATGCTCGCCTCTCCCAACTCTAAGAAAACAGCCTCTGCCTTTCCCGCTCACTCACTCTGTCACACCCACCACTCTTGTTCTCCACCTTCCCCCTCATGCCCTCTTTTCCTCTGCTCCTCATGTGTAGAGGACACCTGCACCCTCTGGGTCTCATGGAGAGCTGACTCTAGGAGTAAGCACACAAGCCAGACATGGCCAGCTGGAGAACTGCATTCCTCTGACCAGGCTCATTGGTTCAGGAATAGGCACATGACCTAAATTGATCCAGTAAGTCGATCTTGTATGACATTTTCTGGAACTCTTGGAGCATGAAGCACTCTTTCAGCTGGAGTTGCTCAACTAATTGGTTATAGACCTGGAGCTGCAGGGGGCAAAGATGGACATTGCAAAGGGACAAACTGTCTGAAAAAGAAGCCAATACAGGAAAGCAGAGTCCGTAGACAAAGACAGTGTCTTGATGACACTGTTTAACCCCCTGGATCCAGCCATGCCTGAAACCATCACATCCCTGGACTTGCTGGATGTGTAAGCAAATCTACTTAAGCTTACAAACTTGGGGTTTTGTTACTTACAACGGAAAGAGTACACTGCCTTCAATCCTAAAGTTGCTCACTTGAACCAGTCCTTTGCCAATATATGTAACTTCCTTAGTTCCACTCTTCTTCTAGTACCCAACCTAGAAAAACCCCAGCCCTAGATGACTCCAGCAATCAACCCTCCTGGCTCCAGCTCTGAGGCTGCAGAGAGCTGCTAGGGAAACCCATAGCAGATATACTGGCCTCATTCCAACTACCTGGTCTCCAAATTCAACCTGGTCCTCAATGGTGCCCTATAACACTACCGGGTCGCTGACCCCAGCCCGATGTAGTTCTCCCGCACACAAAATTCTTCTTTCAAATCCCGAGATTCATCAGTTCTCTTCTGCTCTCAGCAAGTGTTCCTACCTCCTGCTTCCTTAAGAAGCATTTAAGGCCACCTTCAACTTCTGCCCTTTCTGTTCACACACTAGCCCCGCAAAATTCTACCTGTAGGCACAGCTACCCTTTCCTTCTAGGCTCCTGCCTCGGGAGGAGAGGTGGACTGCCTCCTGTCCAAGGCCGAATCTTCCCCCCTTCTGTTTTGGCTTTGAGAAAAGACACACCTGAGTTCAGCCCCAGCTCTGCCACAAAACTCACCAAGTGGTTTATGGCCACCATGACTTGGCTCCCTGTGATCAAGCTTTCCTGGGCTTTGTGGCATTGCAGAGGACAACACCTATTCCCAGAATGGACATTGTCACATAATCACAATGTGATTGTTCATTTTAAAAGTCACATCCTTGTTATATGATTATGCAGCAATACGGTCCTGTTGTTATGGGAACAGATTATTCCTGTAATCCAATTCTTATAACTGTACACATATTTGTGTTGGAGTTCCTGGGGAAGAGGACTGGGAATAGGGCAGGAGACAAAAGGCCTGAAAGGCATTCACACAAAGCTTCCCACCACTTGGCAGGACCCAATACTGGACAGGCAGAAAACCACCCCTGCCATCGCCCAAAGGCATCCTTTGAAAGGGAGTTGGGAGAAGCTGAGAAGGCTTGCCACCTGCATCCGCTGACCTAACGTCACCTGGTGCCCCTCACTGCGACCAGCCCCCTCGGCGCCATGGACAGCATTGCACAGATGTGTGTGTGCCGGGTACTCACTCTGCCACCAGTGTTCATCAACCCTCAAATGCAGCGTTTCAAAGAAGGGTTTCACTGTGTGATCTCCAGCAAACTGCTTCACTTTTCTGAGTTTGGTTGCCTCATCTGCAGGATGAGAATGACATGACCCTCTCCTCCCAGGGCAGTGGGAAGTATGGAGGAGGTATGGAATGTAGCCCTCTACATGGCTCCTGGTGTGCAGGCAGCACACGGGACAGTGCCTGCTGTTGCTCATCTCATTCCCTACCCACCCCATTGGGATGTGTGGCCTCTTCTATCCCATTAACTCCTCCTCCTCCTCCTATCAATCTATTCTAGTTTCTCACCTTTGAAATTGAAATAAAACCAAAACGTTTCCTCACACCACATCCAATTCCCACCCCCGTCTCTCTCTTCACATTTCTTGAGTATTTCTTCCCTGACAATGTCTACGCCTTTATTTCCCGTTCATACCTCAAAGCCCACGCAAGGCCGGCAGAGACTCTCCTCAGATTTACCAAGGATGCCTGGGAAAGCCTCTTCTTGTAGGTACCTCAGCAGCACAAATACAGAGGAAGCTGGCAGAAGACTGAGGGATGTGTTAGAAGAAAACAGCCCCAGTAGGGCTTGACTAAGGTGTGATGAGTGAGGCACCCAGGGTGCAAAGTTTCAGGAGGCGCTCACTCTCAGAGTTGTGCAAGCATGAGCGCCTCCTTAAATTCTGCAACCAAGGCACCTACTTGCCTCACCCTAGCTGTAGCCCTGCTTCTCAAAATAATCCAAAGTTTAGTTTATTTCTAACACAAAAAGGATACAAAAGTATACAAAAAAGGATACCATGCAGTCACTAAAAGGAATGAAATGGATCCTTTTATACGGCTATTATGCAGCTACTCCCTCTGGCCATTTGTTGCCATAGGAACAGAGGCCCAGGGTCGCTGGAGGTTCTAACATTTCAAGAGAAGTTGGAAATGTTAATTTTTATGTGAAAGCTTATGACTTTGGAAATTGCTAACAGAATAGATTTCAAGTGTTCTCACCACAAAAAAATGATAAGTATGTGAGGTAATAGGTATGTTCATTCACTTGGTTTAGCCATTCCACAGTGTAAACCTTCATTGAAACATCATGCTGTACACCATAAGTATATACAACTTTTATTTGTCAATTAAAATAAATAAGTAAATAAACCAACCGAAAAACACACAAAAAAGAAAAGGAAGCTCATGATTTTAAAATGTTGTCATCAAAGTCAAATTAAAAATCAAACACTTCGTCTGCCAAATAAAACCTATCAGTAGGCTAGATTCAGCCTTCAATCTGCAGATCACAGACTTCTAGCCTCTGCTGGCTAAAGAGATGGTGATCAGGGTCTGGGAGGTGTAGATGTGTGTTGGGGGTGGATGCAAAGAGAGGTAGAGAGTAAGGAAAGTGGTATCTCTGGTTGCTGGGAGGGCAAGGAATCAGGCCGTCCACCCACAGCAGTAGCATCCTAGGGGATGGCAGAACCCCAGAGGTGGCTATGTGGTGCTATCCTACATACTGGGGTTTCCAGTCTCGGCAAAGACTCCATCCCCATGTGGATTTGAAGAGAACATGCTGGCCGGGCAACAAGTGTCTCCTTGGCAGCCAGTGTGCACTGGGGGAGACGGATGACCAAAGGCTCTCCCTGACATAACCCAGGAGTAGAGGAGCCCCAGGGATGACTGAAGTTGAGTTTCCTGCTAGACCATGAGAATGGGACCTTCAGATCATTTTAAAACTGATCAAAAAAGATAATAGGAAATGGTTATTTCTTGCCCACCTGAGATTCACATTCTCTATGCTTTTAAGTGCATCTTTCTATTTTTGTCTATATTTAGCCTTTTAAGGAATTTTTTAGAGTTGTGCCCAGGCTAAGAACTGCCATTCTTCATATTTGTCTTCCTCACCACCAGATCCTGAGAGGCTTTACCACAGCATTACCCAATAGAAATAGAAAGTGACCCACAAGTGCAAGCCACATACAAAATTCTAAATGTTCTAGTAGCCACATTTAAAGAGCAAAAAGAAACAAATGAAATTAATTTTAATAACATATTTTAGTTAACCCAATAGATCTAAAGTAAATCATTTCAACAAATGATCAATATTTTAAAAATTGAGACATTTTCTAAGCTGCTAAGTCTTCAAAATCCCTTGTGTATTTTCTATATACATCCACATTTCACGCGCTCAGTCGTGTGACCAGAGGCTGGGTGTGGCAAGCGCAGGCCCAGCCCAATGTGAGTGCCCAATGAATGAATAACTCGGGGCCCTTGAAGAAGTTACTGAATCCTGCTAAGCTCCAGAATTCTCATCAGGGGACAGCACACACCTTGCAGGCTGCTCTGAAGATCCACTGGGGTCAGTGGATCCAGTGGGGTCACCCCTAATCCACCAGGGCCTGGCACACAGGTGCCAAATGAATTTTTGTAAAATAAATAAATGTTAGCTATCGTGTTGTTATATTTGTCTGAAGTTGTGATTCTTAACCTTTTTCGGGAGTGACAGGCCCTGCTGCAAATCTGATAAACACTCCTCTTAGCAAAATAAATCCAAACTTAAAATATTGGATAAGATTTTATATTCACACTCAGGTGCAGTGACATGCACCTGTAGTCCCAGGTACTCAGGAGGCTGACGGGGGAGGATCCGTTGAACCCAGGAATTCAAGACCAGCCTGGGCAACATAGCAAGACTCTATCTCAAAGAAAAAAAGATTGTATTGACAGAATCGCTACAAACCAACCACAGACTTCCTGGTGTACAGACTCAAGTAAGAAATCTATGGTCTAAAAACATATCTCTATTTCCAACAAGTGAATATATGAATGATACATTATCAAATGTGTATATCCGGGGCTCAAGAGATCCTCCCACCTCAGACTCCTGAGGAGCTGGGACTACAGGTGCATGTCACTGCACCTGGCTGTGAATATGGAATACATTTCAAATTTATATATTGTTCATACTCTTTATGCTTTATTAAAAATATTCCTGCCTTCAACTGGTGAGTTTCTCTTTTCTCTTTCGTAGAGTCATTTTTTAAGTTGGAAAGCAGCCAGTCTCCTTTCCAGTTGAGTGAGGTGTGATGGTTTTGCCAGCGAGGGAAAGATTTTGGATATGTCCATCAAAAATTCATGTTTCGCTATAAAACTTGGTTTTTTTTTTGCAACACCTAAGTCATATACCAGCGCTGTATCACCAAATACAAATTTGATGGTCACAAATCATTTTTCCCAACTCGTTCAAATAATATACATTTGTTAAGATAAAATACAATAAATACAAACTAAAATGTATGAAAATAAGAACAGGGAAAATACCACAAATAGTGTTTACCACTCAGACACCTGTTTATGTTTTCATGTATTTTTCCAGTATTTTTTCTATGTATATATTTTTGATAATCATGTTTACCTATATTTTATAAATGTACATTTTATATTTATTTATATTTGTATCATACATTATTATATAAGTTATGCTTATTTATATATATAGATATGTTTATATGTATTTTTAAATTTCATATATGTATTTGTGTGTGATACATGAATATTTATTTATTTACTTATTTCCTGCTTTTTAAAAACTTATTATTTCTAAGCGTTTCCCTGGATTGTCTTAAACTCTCCTTAAACCTTATTTTAAGTGGCTGTCATATATTATAATAGTCTACAGAATGGAGGACCGTGCTCTCCCTAATCCTTTCCCTACTGCTAGATTTTTAGATGTTCTCAACTAGTTGCTTTTTTTTAGACAGAGTCTCGCTCCGTCACCCAGGCTGGAGTGCAGTGGCACGATCTCTGCTCACTGCCAGCTCTGCCTCCCAGGTTCACACCATTCTCTTGCCTCAGCCTCCTGAGTAGCTGGGACTACATGGGCCCGCCACCACGTCCAACTAATTTTTTGTATTTTTAGTCGAGATGGGGTTTCACCTTGTTAGCCAGGATGATCTCGATCTCCTGACTTCGTGATCCGCCTCTTTCAGCCTCCTAAAGTGCTGGGATTACAGGCTTGAGCCACCGCGCCCGGCCCTCAATTAGTTGCTTTTATAAAGAGCCCTGAAATGAATATCTTTCTGCACAAAAGCTTCCATCTCATTAGGCTGAGGGATCTGCTATGGTCTGAATGTTGTCTCCAGAATTCATGTTGAAATTTAACCTCTATTGTGGTGGTGTTAGGAGGTGGCACTTTGGGGAAAGTGATTAAGTCATGAGGCTTCTACCATCATGAATGGATTTGAGTGGGTTAGTGCCTTAAAGAGAGCTGGAGGGAACTTGCTTAGGCCCTTTTTTCCCTTCTGTCCCTTCCACCATGTGAAGACATGGCATTCATCCTCTCCAGAGGGCACAGCAGCAAGGCATCATCTCGGAAATGGTCTCCGGGTCCTCATCAGACACTAAACCTGCGGGATCCTTGATCTCGGACTTCCCAGCCTCCAGAATTGTGAGAAATAAATTTCTATTATTTATAAATTGCCCAGTTTCAGATTCTTTGTTATAGTAGTACCAGTGGACTAAGACAGGATCTGATCTAAATAAAACATTTTACATGTGTTGCCTTACTCTTTCCAATGTATACTCTTTCCCTAGTTGTATCTCTCCCATGAGCAACACCAGAATCAGCCAGCTAGAGCAAACGCTTCAGATGACATCGTACTCCAGGTCACCCCCAAGGCTCTCAGGTACCCTGGGAGCCTGTGACGAGCATTTTACAAGTATTCCTGCAAGTGCGAGGAAGAGACAGCAGCACACCCACAGCATGACATGCATCCCAAATCATCTTCTTTTCTTTCAGCAGATACGCAAAGCACTCCCGTGTGCTGCATGGCAGCAGGAACTGGTCACAAGACTGAGAGCAAAGCAGACATGCTCTCCTTCTGGGAGTTTACACGCTGCTGGGGGAGACAGAGGTGAAATAAATAAACATATATTAAAAATGGAGATAGAAATAAGTGTAAATTATGATTGGTGTAATGGAGGAAAATAATAGAAGCATGCCTAATTTAACCTGAGGCCCCAATGGCCTTGTTTTGAGCAAAATCTGAAAGCATTAAGCAAGTTGGACTGGCGAAGAGCTGGTGGAAAGGTGGTTTCAAGCAGAGGGACCTGTGTGAGTAGAGTTCCCAGGGCAGAAAGAGCTCACTGGGCTCCGAGAACTGAGAGGAGCTCAGGTGGTGGCCTTGTCACAGAGGGAGGGCACAGGGCTGAGATGAGACTGGAAGGGTTTGCAGGATCTGGCCCCACAGACCTTGTCAAGGGGTTGGGCTTTGGGCTAAGAGCAAGAAGAAACTAGTGGCTAACTGGGCAATGGCATGGAAGGACTCACTTTTGCCAGACTGGATGCTGTGTGAGGAGTACACTGGTACAGACAAGATTAGAGGCCAAGAGATTACATAGGGCCCTTAGCTACTATCCAGTCAAGAGACGACAGTGACTCAGAGGGATGGTGGCCTTGAGACAAGAGATACGATCCACAAGGGTTGGAATTTATTAGATATGGGTGATGAGTGTGAGTGAGGAGTCAGCCATGACTCCCAGGACCCTGGGATGTAGGCCCTGCTCCCTGAACTGTGGGCGGAAGGCAGGCACGATAGAGAGAGAAGAATGAGGGTCCTTACTGAGTCCCTACTCAAGGGTGTCCACTGAGTTGCCCTTGAGACAAGGGAAAGCTGCCATTAAAGATGCAAGTTTAAGGAAATAACTCAATTCCAGTTTTTCAAAAAGTATGTTGTACCAATGACCCTTGGTTGTACCAATGACTCTTGGTTCCATGAATAAATAAGTTTGGAAATGCTGTAGACCATATATCTCCCAATTAGAGCTTCACAATCCAGTGGGGCACGTACAGCTTTCCTTGCAGGAAGAAAAGTTGCTTAACTTTGTTTAAACCTGTGCTTCATATATTATTTGATCAAGGAATCATGTGTCTACAGCACCTATTAAAATTCCCTGGCACTGAAATTCTGTAGAAAACCCTTTAGGAAAAGTTGATCTAACTGTATAATTATTAGTAAAAAACACATAAACACATACACACACACACACACACACACACCACAAACAAGCAAACAAAAAATACCTTAATAGTCTCCTAACCAGGGCAGACCCACAATGAAACACAGCTGAGAAGCAGTTTGTTATATTTATACCTGCTTTTAATTATATGCAAATTAAAGAGTGGTTTATGCAGAAATTTCTAGGAAAAGGGCGTTAACTTCCGATTCATGGGGTGGTTGCTATAGAAAGGGATGCTAACGTCCCGGTGTTGCCATGGCAACAGTAAACTGACATGGCCCACTGGTGGGCATGTATTATGGAAAGCTGCCCCTGTTCTAGCTGGTCATCAATTTGGTCTGTTGTCTGCGGACCACCTCCATTGCCGAGTCCCGCCTCCTACCTCACTGGCCTTGGAGTAGGACTTTAACAACTGAATGGGTAGTTTGCAGATAGAAGGGAGATGGAGAGGATAGCATAAGGGTATTTGAGAGGAAAAGCCCATGTCCTTAGGCTTGGTATAGCAGCTGCTTCCTTTATAAGAGGAAAGACCCAGGGACACCATGAGACCCTGCTTGCTCTCCCTGCCTCCCCTGTGAGACTCTCCAGTCCTCTCTGCCACCTGCAGCCCAGATCATCTTTCAAGGGGAAACCTGATAATATCACCTATCTGCTGATAATTCTTCGATGGCTTTCCAGAGCTTTAAGATAAGGATCGAGATCTTCAAAGGGGCTGTATGGCCCTGCCTGGCCCACCCTCAGCCTGCCTCTCATTTCCTTCAACCTCTTACTGCTCTGAGCTCCCCTGCCCTGCTCCCTTAATCTCCATCATTGAACCTGCCATTCTGCCTTCATGTCAAGCCCTTTGCTCATGCTGTTCTGCCTGGAGCATCTGCCTTCTTAGGCCAGGCCCACATGCCTTAGTTGAGTGCACTCCTTCCTTCCGAGCTTAGTTCCCTTGTCACTCATCAGGGAAACTGTCTCTGACCCTTCAGATGATATCAGGTCTCCTCATGGGCTTGTGAGCTGTTCCATCATAGCACTTATCACAGGATGCCACTCCACATTTGCTTCTCTGATCCTTTGATTGAAGCCTGTCTCTTCCACTTATTCCACAAAATCAGAGACCATTTTTATTTGTTTGCTGCATAGTGACTGGTATAGAATAAGTGCTCAGTAAAAATGTGTAGCATACATTAGTAAACACAAGTGGAATATAAGGGACTGTCACAGGTGGGGAGCTTAGGGACAAAAAAAATAGAAAGAGGACAAATGATATTGTTCAAGCAGTGAAGCAGAATCACCAGCAGACACACATTAAGAGATTTATGGCAAGGAACTGGCTTACACCCCTTGGGGGCTGGCCAGAGAAGTCAGAAATTCACAGGGCAAGCCCTCAAGAGGGGCAGCCTAGAACACTCTGCTACAAGCCAAAGCTGCCGCCCACTGGCAGAATTTCTCCTTCAAGGAAACCTGTTTTCTTCTTAAGGCCTTTTAACTAATTGAATCAGGCCTACCCAGATTATCTAGGATAATCTCCCTTACTTAAAGTCGAATATAGACATTAATCACATCTATAAAATACCTTCACAGCAACACCTGGATAACACATTGACTGAATAACTGGAGGCTGTAGCCTGACCTCATTGACACATCCCAAGACCATTACAGACATCAAACAAAGTCTAAAGTCTTTGCTTCAAAACTGGGAGGCAACAGAAGAAGGCAAATGACACCGAGCTTCGGAATCAGGTTGACCAGTTCACCTTCTGTAACTTCTAGCTAAGTGAGCCCAGTGTGGCAGAAACTGGCTGGCTCTTCAGCAAAATCATCTCCTTTTCTTCCTGGGCACACAGCAAGGCTACCTTTCCCAGCTTCCCTTGCAGTTAGATTTGGTCATGTGACTGAGTTCTAGCCAATGACACATGAGAAGGGAGTGTGCCAGTTTCAGATTGGTCCATGAAACCTCCCTACCCTTCCCTGTGCTCTTTCCCTTTTCTGTCTGGCCGAATGGAGATGACCCCAGGGCAACTTTGGAATTTCCATGTTGAAGCTGGAAGTACCTCCATTATCCTGAGTCCCAGATGGTGGAAAAGAAAAGGCTACCCTACTGACATTTTTGCTCACATGTTACTGTGAAGTGAGCAAGAAATAAACCTCAGAGTATTTAAGACCCTATATCTTTGGTATTGGGTCTACCTGTTACAGCAGCTAGTGTTTTACTAACTAATACACTTGAGCAAGTTACTAAACCTTTCTGAGCCTTGCTTTTCTCATCTCAACCTAGGATAGAAGCATGTTCTTATAAAAATGCATATGTATTGGTTAGTGTCTCTTTTACAGCAACAGAACTCCTGTTAGACAATGAGGAGATCCATTTATCTCTCACATGAGAATTCAGGCATAAGCAATTCTGGGCTGTTATGGTGGCTCCATGGTGCCATGATCCTAGATTCCTTCCCTCTTGTTTGTTCTGCTATCTCTAAGGTATTGCTTTGTCCATGTGCCCTAAGGTAGCTTGCTGTCATGTTTGCATTCCAGCCTGCATATAGAAGGAAAGGGGCATGCTCTTTCCTTTTAAAAGCATGATATTGAAATTGCATGTATCTCTTCTCCTCACATCTCATTAGCCAGAATATGGTTCTACCTGGGGAGAAGGAAGAGGGTAAGATATTCAGCCTTTATTCTGCACAACAATGTGCTGAGTTTAAAATCAGGGGTTCTGATCCTACACCCAAGAAGGGAGAATGGATACTGGGAGACATCTTGCAGTCTCTGCACAGATGTAAAGCATTTAGCACAAGGCCTGACCAGTAGAAAGGACTGGATAGATAGATGGCGTTCATAGTTACCCCAGCAACCATTCCCCCGACTCTTCAGTTCTCTGGGCTGTCTTCTGCTTCCTTCTCACCCCTAATCACTCAGACACTGTAACCCCTCCAATGTGCATTGAGACAAGATTGTTAATAGGCTTTCATTCAACAAGCCATGAGACACCAAGCTGGACAGAAACCTGCCCCACCCCTCATGCAGATGCTTGATGGGCTCAGCCTACGGCCTGGTCTGGGTGACTTGGACACGTCCTCAGCACTTGCTTCTCTGAGACCAGATGTCAGCCACATGAAGCCTAATGATCTGCAGCTGGTCCTTGGGCATCCTTGGACTCCCAGAGGCCCAAGCCGGGGAATTATAATAATTATAATAATAATTGCTACTGTTTAGTGTTTGCCAGCAGCTTGGGTGTCAAAGAGGGTGAACATGCTTGCTCATTAGCACACACAGACTCAGACTGGGGAAGTGTGTTCTCCACTTTAGAAGTGAGACAGCTGAGGCTGCAATAAGTGGACTTGCCTAAGCCCACATAGCAAATAAGTGGTAGAGGCAGGATTGGAACCCAGGTTTTTCATACCACCCATCCCTGTTCCCTAAAACATCAATAGCAGAGGGCCAGAAGCAACTCATAAGAGGTTTCATTCATGTCTTCCCAAGCAACCCTCCCCTTTTCCTCTTGTATGTGTGATGGGAGAATCCAGCCCTATCCCACTCCCAGCCCATATGGTTTGGATGAGGCTCCATGCCAACCCAGGAAAGCACGGCCCAGGCCTAATCTAGTTGGAGCATTACACCCCCTGGCCACACCAATGGGTGCAGAAGTTGGCTTGTGACTCAACTAAAAAGGCTCTGGCTAGGAAGGTGACACTGAATAAGAGACCGTGTGAAGATTGGCCGAAGGCCACCCATCTGTGAGGCCTGAAGGAGGAAGGCAATGAGCATTGACTTAGGAAGGGACAGGGAAAATATACTGGATTCTCCAATCCTGTTTACCTCCTGCTTGAGCTGGAATCACCTGGGCTATGCAGGGACATGAGCCCAGGGCTGCACATCTAGGAAATGGCCAAGGTAGTATCTAAAGGAGGTCTGGGGCACCTGTTCACACACAGAAGGAAAGGTAGACAGTAGCCACACTACAGCCTGAGAGGGATGGATGCTGCTTTATCCTGCAGCTCACCATCCACCCACCCTACCATTTTACCTTTTCTCATTCTCTCCTGGAGCCCCCAAGGCAGTCCCAAGGCTTATCTATGTATAGCCAACGTGGCCTTGAGCAAATGACTAGAAATTCCGTTATATGTTCAGAGCAGGCAAAGTAAAAACAAAAAGACATCACCTCTCTTATACTGTTTTGGAACTACTGACTGCACTCACCACATTGTCCTTATGTATTTGCCCATGGAATGCTGGAGGTGCCATCCTCAGCTGCTGGGAGTGCCAGGAGGTTTCCTGATGGTACTCGATGCCACTGCAGAGTTTCCAGTGTCTCAGGGCTTACTGTTTACTATGCATCAGGTGCTCTCCCAGGTGCTGGACAGCCAAGGGTAAGCAAATGCCGAAACCATGTCTGCCCTTGAGGGGCTCACAGTCCAGTGCCCCATGGAAACCACCAGACTTCCCTTCATGAAGGAGTTCAGGAATTACCAACAGAAAACTGCATCCTGCAGCAGACCTAGATCTGTGTTTTTGCATCCAGGTTTTGCAGTGGAAGGCTTCAGCTTTAGCTAGCTATGGGCTGATTTGGTGCCTAGCAGGTATGTGCTTGAGTGTTTGACATGAGGGAGAATAACAGGAAATCTGATTTTTTAATAAACTGAACTTTTTAAAATACCTGCAAGTGGTATTTGTCCATGTGCCCTAAGGTAGCTTGCTGTCATGTTTGCATTCCAGCCTGCATATAGAAGGAAAGGGGCATGCTCTTTCCCCCAAATGCATCATTTGGGGTCTCAGGAGGAAACAGATGACACAGTTCAAAGGGGTGTCAGCAGAGAGTTGAATAAAGGGACTGATTTTAGGGGTGTAGAAGCCAACGAGGAATTGTGAAGCCCCCAGAAAAGTAGTAGTGGGAAGTTGCCACTGCTGGTAGAAAGAAGAGACAAAGGAGGAAAGGAGAGGATGCAGAACCCAGAAAGAACCCAGTTGTGCTTTTCCCGAGGATCTACACACATGTGACTATGACCATTATTGATGCACCTCCTAGTTCTTTCTAAAGCTCAGCCTTTTCTCCAGAGTGCCATCCCTTTCAAAGTCTGATGAATGTCTCCACCTGGGTTTTTCACAGGACATGCAAATACAACCGGAGCAAATCAGAACTCAGAGCTGGATTACTACGTAGGCAGATAAAGCAAGTGTCCACTAAAGCAGAGGGAACAAGAATAAGAGGAATGGAAAGTATTTAAGTATATTGTTATTTCACAAAACAGTATTAAAGTGTGCAAGTGTTTACATTAGTGACAGAATGACTACAGAGCTATAAGGAAAAAAGTGAACTTTGCATGCATAAAATTTAACTCATGCCATACATAAAATATAACTCTTGTAAAGGTTAAAAGATTCTAATTTCTTGAAGAAGACATAGGAGAAAAATTTTTATATATTTGGGATAAGCAAAGATCTCTTAGATGGGGGAAAAAAGCCATGAGCCATAAGAAAAAAATTATAAATGGGCTTTATCAAAATTTCAATTTTTTATCTTCTTCAAAAGACAACATTAAGAAAATTAAAAGGTAAACCACAGACTCAGAGAAGTTATTCTCAAAACAATTATCTGACAAAGGACTTGCATCCAGAATTTAAAAAAACTTCTCTAACTCGGTAATAAGAAGACAAATAATCGAATTTGTTTCAAATGGGCAAAGACTTTGCCTCTCAAGAAAGGATATATGAATCTCTAATAAGCACATATAAAGATGTTCAACATTGTTGGTCATCAGGGAAATACAAATTTGAACTACAGTGAAATACTACTTCACACCCACTGAAAAAGGCTACAAAAATTTTTTAAAGGTCTGACTACACTAAGTGTTGGTAAGGACACAGAGCAAATGAATTGTTCACGTGCCACTGATAGTAAAGGAGAATGGTACAATCACCTTGGAAAGCAATTTGGCAGCTTCTCTTAAAACTAAACATATACTTTATGATCAAGTCATTCCATTTCTAGGTATTTACTGAGAGAAATGAAAATATATGTTCTCAAAGGGCTTGCACACAAATATTCATAAGTCTTTTCATAAAAGGCAAAAACTGAAGACAACCCAAACAGCCACCGACAGATGAAGGGATAAACCAATGGTGGTATAGTCATACAACAGAGTAATAAACACGCTACTGATATTCACAGCAACGCAATGAATCCTGGAAGTATGATGCTGAGTAAAAGAAGTCAGACACAAAAGGATATTTTCTGAGTAACTGCATTGATTTGAAGTTCTAAAACAGGTAAAACTAATGCACAGTGATAGAAATCTGATCAGTAGGGGATGTAGGTATTGTGTAGAAAGGCTCAGGGAGGAAATTTCTGTAATGACAGAAATATTCTATATTTTGACTGGGGTGGTGGTTACACAAAAGGTGTACACATTTGTCAAACTCATTGAAATGTGCCTGAAACATGTGCATTTATTGTACGTAAGTCATTGCTAAATAAAGCTGGTTTTCGTAAAAGCATTGAAGTCATTATCACAGGAAAAATAAGAGCGACTTTCTGAGAGTGCACCATCATCTTTCCAGTGACCAGGGTCTCACGGTCCCAATCCAGTTCTACCTAAAGTTGTCATCCTCTCCCTGCTGCCCTAAACACTTCTTGGCCCTCACTGGCTCTGGCGTGGAATCGGTGCCTATGCTGGAACACGGATGTATCCTGACAAATCCTTTTTCCCCCCTCACGTCCTTCCTGTCCATCACCAAGTCCTCTTGGTTCACCCTTCACATTGCCTTCTCCGCAGCCCCACCCAGACGGGAAACAGGCTCCTCCACACCCCTCCCCCACCTCCTGTTTGCCTTACTCTTCACAGTCCACAGCTGCTTCTCATTCCTCAGAAGAGACATTTCGACATTCCAGTGCCTACCGATTCTCCTCTTCTCCTTGAGGAAAATAACCTGATTTTGATAGGATTGGCAGTGGGCCCAATTGAGAAATTACCTTTCCAAGCCCTTTCAGATCCAAGTCGGAAACTTTCGCCCAAAGGCATAGAGATGGGAGCCACTGGTGGGGAGAAAAGTTTCCAGAAAAGCATAGTACAAAGAGGTTGACTCAGCTGAGCGGTCTTTTGGCCCCTCTCCATCCCCATTCGCCCTTCTTCCTGACTGGAATGCTAACGTGATGGCTGGAGCAGCAGTGACCAGTAGGGACCATAAGGAGATATTGAGGATGGAAACAGGTACTAAGGATGGTTGCAGCTGAGAGATTAAAAAAAAAAAAAAAAAAGAGTCTGGGATGTTAACAATATTGAGGAGATCAGTTAATGGTCAACTGCCTACTTTGGGTTCTTTTACAAGAGAGAAGAATAAATTTTTACCTGCTTAAGCCAGAGTTATCTGCATCTCTTTTATACTGAGCTGAAAATCATTCCTACCTGTTGTAGTATCCTCACTGCCCTCTGGATAAAGTCTTGCCTTCCTTGGCATGGCTTACAGGTTCTTCATGCCCTCGTCCTCCGGATTTCTATGGACCAACTTCAGTAGGTTTATGAAATTAGATGCAAAATTGTTTGAGCATGTGTGAATTTTCCCCTAGAAAGAGGATTAACAGTTTTAATCAGATTCCCCAAGAGATCTGTGGCCTTCTCCCCAAGGTTTCTTCAACTTTACATGACAGCCCCCCTTGGTAGGCCTAAATGTCCCCTTTTACACTTGAGGAAACAGATTCTGATCACTTCAACACCTTGCAAAGTGCTGGACTCTTTCCTTCCTTCCTTCCTTCCTTTCTTCTCTTTCTTTCTTCCTTTCTTTCTTTCTTCCTTTCTTTCTTTCTTTCTTTCTTTCTTTCTTTCTTTCTTTCTTTCTT